>NC_064818.1:39465393-39699956 GCF_023721935.1 Panthera uncia | reverse complement strand
ACAGTAAATTTCATATATTAAAAAATAAAAAAAAAAAATAAATAAAACAAAATAAAATAAAATAGTACTATAAAAGCCCCACATAAAAGATTAGCAAATTGAATGCAGCAGCATGTTAAAAGAACAATACATCATGATCAAGTGATGCTAATACCAGAGATGTAAGGATCATTCAATATTAGATCTATTTATATACACAGTCATATTAATGAGCCCAAGGAGGAAAATCATATAATCATCTCAAAGATGCTAAACACTACATTGACATAATTCATTGATGATTTATTTAAAAAAATCAATAAAATAGTAATCAATGTTAACTAAAATTATTGTGGTAATCATCTCACTACATATATATCAAATCATTATATTGTACATCTTAAATTAATACAATGCTTTATGTCACTTATATCAATAAAATTGATAAAAACCTACTAATGGATGGATACTAGCCTTTTCAAGACAAATATATTACATCAAACTAAAATGGTCTCGTGCTTAATGTGAAACATTAACAGGCATTCCTTCTAACCTGGGAATAAGAACATTATGTCCCCTATCATCAGTATTCCTTAAGATCATATTTCAGCTCATTAGAAATCAATTAGTCAATCACATTCAATCAATTAAAAGAATAAAAGAAACTGGATGCATAAAATTTGAAAGTAGGAGACAAAAATAATCACTATTTACAGTTAGAATTGCATATGTCAGGGTGCCTCGGTGTCTCAGTCGGTTAAGTGCTGGACTCTTGGTTTCAGCTCAGGTCATGATCTCATGGTTCATGAGTTCAAGCCCTACATCAGGCTCCATGCTGATGGTGCAGAGCCTGCTTAGGATTCTCTCTTTCTCCCTCTCTCTCTGCCACTCCCCTGATCACTCTTTCACTCTCTCTCAAAATAAATAAATAAACTTAAAAAAATAAAGAATTGCATATGTGGAAAATCTAAGAATCAACTAAAAATTACTATATAAAGTTAACATACTAAAATCAGTAGCTTGTCTATAGGAAGATAACTACAGTAAGATACATTAGTGAAAGTTCCAGAACAAAAAATAAAGTATCTGAAAACAAACAAAAAAACATATAAAATAAGTGAAATAGGAAATAATTAAGACACTATTAATTGAAACCAAAGAATTCTTGAACAAATGGAAAGTCATAACAGGTTCTAAATGGGAAGTCTCACCATCATTTACATGCCATTTCCTCATTAGTAGACTTATATATTATCATTGTCCTTATAAAATTCCCTACGGGTTTTTCTCTTTTAACAAGACAAGCTTATTCTAAAGTCAGTATGGAAATTATATCAAATAAATATAAGCCAGGAAAGCTTTTTAAAAAAAGAACAATGAGAGAGAATTGGTCCTACCCGATATTAAAATGCATTATAAATGTGTTCCAGAAACTGGGAAACTAACAGACATGTGAGCAAGAAGATCAGAGGAGAAATCCCAAGGAAATCTGTTGTAAGTACAATCTTAAAATGGCCCACAATATTCTCTGTGTCATCCCTTCCCCTGGCGTGTACATGGAATATGTGAAAATGACAGAATGTCACCTCATGATCACACTACATTCATTATATGGCAACGATGAAGTGTTTTGCAGATGTGATGAAGGTCCTTAATCCGCTGGTCAGGGCTTGGGTAGGTAACCATGAGGTCCTCTTGGGGCTCATAGTAGCCCCAGGTTGACAGCAAGAAAGCAGGGACTTCAGTCCTATAACTTCAAGGCATTGAATTCTGCCAACCACTATATGAGCTAATAACAGCATAACTTACCTATTCGGACCAATACAATGACTCAAAATCCAAAAAATTCAGAAGCCAAACAAACAACCTCACCTACCAAATATATATATATATATATATATACACACACACACATATATATGTGTGTATATATATATATATACACACATATATATGTGTGTGTGTGTATATATATATTTATGTTTATTTATTTTTGAGAGAGAAGAGAGAGAGAGAGAGAAAGAGAGAGCGTGAATGGGGCAGGGGGTGGGGGGGCAGAGAGAGAGGGAGACACCGAATCTGAATCAGTCTCCAGGCTCTGAGCTGTCAGCACAGACAGAGCCCGACACGGCACTCAAACCCACAGACTGTGAGATCAGGACCTGAGCTGAAGTCAGATGCTCAACCGCCACAGAGGCGTTCCCCAAAATATACATACTTCTAAATGTTCTGTGCAAAAAGAACCCCTTGAGAAAAATCAAAAGACAAACGATTGCCTGAAAACATTAATGTTATTTATAAACTATTTGAAAAAGTGCTTATCTCCCTATTATGTAAAGTGCTCTTAGGAAATTAGAAAAAGAATGATCACACAGGAGAAATATACTAAGAAATAGACAATTATGAAACAGGAATTGTGAGTGGCTCTTAGACATGTGAAGAGAGCCCAGTCACAATCTAAATAAGAAAAATAGATTTAAACTGCACAGTGGTACAATTTTTCATCTATCAAACTGGCCAGAAAAAAATTCTAAAATTTCAAAATTTTGACAATGTTGGTAAAGCTGCAGGAAGACAGGAAGACAGGCATGCCCATACATTTCTGTTAGGAACGTTGTTTGGTGATAGAAACCCTTGGAAAACAATTTGGCCTTGTCCAACAAAATATACAAACATATACTATGATCCACAGCTCTACTTCTGGGAATGTATCCTAGACATACTTGATTAAGAATGGACAATGTTATTCACTGTCACCTTGCTTGAATTAGAAATATTTAAAACAACCTAAATAACTCTAAAGGAGGGACCAGATATATTTATATCCATCTTCTATTAAAAATTGTTAGGGGCGCCTGGGTGGCTCAGTCAGTTAAGCGTCTGACTTCAGCTCAGGTCATGACCTTGCAGTCTGTGAGTTTGAGCCTCACCCCGGGCTCTGTGCTGACAGCTCAGAGCCTGGAGCCTGCTTCGGATTCTGTGTCTCCCTCTCTCTCTGCCCCTCCCCTGCTCATGCTCTGTCCCTCTCTATCTCAAACATAAAATAATAAAAACATTAAATTTTATTTTAAATAAAAATTGTTAAAGTATTTTCCTGAGTTTGTTATTACAAAGAGTATTTCAGTGGCTTAAAACACTGTGTCACAGGGCACCTGGGTAGCTCAGTTGGTTAAGCACCTGACTTTTGGTTTTGGCTCCTATCATGATCTCATGATTTGTGAGTTCAAGCCCCTCATCGGGCTCTGTGCTGACAGTGCAGAGCTTGCTTGGGATCCTTATTTTTTTTTTTTTTCCTTTTCTTCAGACACTTAACCTACTGAGCAACCCAGAAGCCCTGGGTAAGAGATTTTTGTTTCGTTTTGTTTGTTATTTTTTTAAATTTACATCCAAATTAGTTAGCATATAGTGCAACAATGATTTCAGGAGTAGACTCCTTAGTGCCCCTTACCCATTTAGCCCATCCCTCCTCCTACAATCCCTCCAGCAACCCTCAGACAGTGAGGGGGACAAAACAAAGAGACTCATAAATATGGAGAACAAACCGAGGGTTACTGGAGGGGATTCTTTATCTCCTTCTCTGCCCCTCCTCGCTCATGCTCTCTCTCTCAAAAGTAAATAAACTAAAAAAAAAAAAAAAAAAAAAAAAATGTCACATTCCCCATATGATGACAATATTCAAGGTATAATATGAGCCTCTAAAAAATTATAATAAAGTCTTCAGCTGAACTGAAAGGATCAGACAGTACAGAGGAAGGTTATGTATGTTTCTGTACATATGCATATATATGTGTGTGAGGGAAGGAACGCTAAAATTGTTCTAGGGTTTATCTTTCCGGAATGTAAGAGAGAATAGTAGGGCCTTGACAGTGTCTTGCTGGGGTAAACAGAGTACATCTTATTCCTATCTGATGGTAGAGAGATGTGTTGGATTAATAATACTAGAAGAGAAAAATAAAATGTTGAGTCTCCAAATGATTTAATTCAACCTCAGGTAAAATTGTAGTTGAACCTGGAGGCCACATGTTTCATTGAACAGTTAATGAATAATCTTAAGAAGCAGGAAGGCTGTTGACACAGGTGCTTTGAGAATACACTGCATTAAGCTAGACATTACAAACCATTACTGTGATGATGGTAAAAGCTTCAGACTATTTACAAGTCAGATATCTTAGGGATGTTAAGTCTATATACATTAGGCACGTTAAGGTAAAGGTCCTTTCTTGTCAGATTTAAACTTATTTGAAATCCTGTCACCATGAAATTGAGTCCTGGCTAGTTTGTTTACAAGAAGCTCTCCTGGAACACCCTGACTTAACTAAAACAATTTATTGTTAAATAAGCCCTCACTTAAGACACTGATGTTGTTTTAACTGGTTTGTGGTATGAAATTGTATGGCTCTTTTTATGTTTGTATGAGGAAATGAACTTATTTATCAATTTTTAATATTTAGCTACTAACAGTGACCTCACCAATCTTACTATGTATATAAGCAGTATATAAAGTATATACACAGTATATAAACCAGTGTAGTCCAGGAGAATTCTCTGCAATAATAGAAACAGTCTCTAAATGTGTACTTAGCAGTATGGTAGCCACTAGCTTCCTATGATTCTTGATAAGTTGAAATGTGGCCGCTAGGACTGAGAAATGGAGTTTTTAATTTCAATGAATTTTAATATAAATAGCCACATGTGACTGTGGGTATGGAATGGATTCTCTCGGGAAAAGGGTTTTCTTCCTTTTATAAGTGATGCTAGTAAAACTGATGCGGCTTCTAATACAATTATTGTTTGAAGTACAACATAAATACAGAAAACAAACTGGTGGGTTGTCAGAGAGGGGCGGGTGAGGGATGGGTGAAATAGGTGAAGGAGATTAAGAGGTACGAGCTTCCAGCAAGAAAATGAACCACAGGGATAAAAAATACAGCACAGGAAACACAGTCAACAATAGACTAACATGGTAGGGTGAGGGATGGTGACTGCACTCATCATTGTGAGCATAGCATAATATAGAGAATCGTCGAATCTGAAACCAGTATAACATACAGTGTTATATTCAACTATACTTCGTTAAAAAAGTACAACATGGACTTTTTCTTCTGCACAAGGTAGCCTGTAAGAGAATTATAAAACATAACCCCAAACAATGAAGTGGGAACAAATAACGTGACCAAATTGAAAAAAATTAAAAAATGAGGAAAAAGATAAAAAAGAAAAAAAAAGTAAAAAGTAAATAATAAAGGAAAAGTAAGATGGAATGAAAAGAGGTACACATATTGTCATCCTAAATGTAAATGTTCACATTAAAAGATAGTGTAGGGGCGCCTGCGTGGCTCAGTCAGTTGAGTAACTTCAGCTCAGGTCATGATCTCACGGCTCGTGAGTTCGAGCCCTGTGTTGGGCTCTGTGCTGACAGCTTGGAGCCTGGAGCCTGCTTTGGATTCTGTGTCTCCCTCTCTCTCTGCCCCTCCCCGGCTCTCTCTCTCTCAAAAATAAATAAACATTAAAAAAATTAAAAGACAGTGTATTAGATGGGATTATATAAGAGTCAGGTGGTATACTGTTTACACACAGCAAAAAGGAAGCCCCAAACACATGAGTGATCATCAATAAATGCAAAAAAAAAAAGTAAGGCAACAAGATAGGAGGTCAGAGAAAAAAATTAATAATAATAATAATAATAATAATTAGATAAGATGGTATTTAAGTTTAAATTCCAAACAGGATAAAGTGGTTTATTATTAGAAGTAAGGCAAACATTTAATAGCAATAATAATAATAACAATAACAGTAATAATAATATGAATAATAGAAACTAAATGTAGAATTCAAATAAAAAATGCAAGAAGACTATGATACAATATGTAATTATAGTAAGACATTTTCTTTTTTTTTTCTTTCAGAATGGGTTAGAATTAGTAAATCAAATTTGAGGCTATAAATGAACTGAGTATAATAGCAGCAATCTGATTTTAAAACTCCAGAATGGAAAGTTGGTAAAAGCTGGGCTGTTTTGCTTCTTGTTGCTACTTCTTTCATGCCTGAAATAATGACTGGTACAGGGCACTCAATAGTTATTCTAAGAAATAAGTAACTAGCTATATGCAGAATCTTATTTCCTTCAAACAGAAAGAAAAAAAAAACCCTACATCTATATTTTAAAATATCAAAAATCTTACATACTTGAAAATTAAGGCGCTAATGTATCATTTTTGGATCAAGTTAGAAATCAAAATGGAAATGATACTGCCAGGGATAGACTGGCACAGGGGCATGTAAAAAAAAAATCTTCCTGTGATATTTTCGGAATTGTCAGTTTGACTGACATACCGAAACCTTGTTTTCGACAGGTGCTAGATATCATTGTTAAAACACAATACAAATATTATATGTTGATAAGATATAATATTCAAATTAATTGCTGCAGGTTATATTTTATGCATATTTTACATCCTCCTTTTTTAAGAACAAGAAAATGATCTTTAAGAAGTGTTTTCTAATTCGGAGTGTATCTGCCTCCCTCAAACATTTCATACAACATCCACTAGGGAAAGAAGAGAGGCAAGAGGGAAACGTTTCTTTGTTGGTGATTCTCTGGGAATGCGAACTCTCCTTTGCCATCTGCCCATCCTTCATACTCCACTTTTGTCTGGCAGAGTGGCAAGTAGGAAAACATGAAGTTGTCAAATAATTCGTAACTTCCCAATAGGTGTCTCATCCTGCATATTTATGCTCAAAGCCAATTCGTCAATTCTTTTCTGATGGGACAAAGAAAATAGCAAATGAATGTTACGACAAGCTTATGATGAAAATACTGTTTTTCTGCATTTGATTCATGAGAAAATATGGGAACTGTCTTAATAATTTACGTTGTACTTTTTTTAACTTTTGATTAGAGACATTTTCAAACACACAGAAGTAAAACGAATGGTGTAAGACATCCTAATATATTAATCACTTAGCTTAAACAAGCCTCATTAATTTGGCTATCTTTTTCACCATACTTACCACATTTAAAAATGTTTTTGCTATAATCCAAGATAGCATGCCAATTCACTCATAAATATTTCAGTAGATAACCTTGAAAAATACTTTTTATTAACATAAAACCTAAATAACTTCTAATATCTTTTAATCTTCAAACTAATAATGCGTTTACACTTCTTTATCTGTATATAACCACCTGGAATTCTTCCAGGACCCCTGAATAAATGTTTAATCTGTTTTATAATTCACAGTTTAGGCCAAACCAATAATGAAAACAGTCTTTTCAGAGAGCATAGCATTGTTCTTTGGTAAAATGCTCCCTTCTGCTTTTTCAGCTAAAAAAGCATGTAGCTATTCATTAAAGACTTGGGTGTTTTTTGCATCCTCATGGAATTGGGAGATTTCCTTGGATCTTGCCATTCCTTGGATGCCCTCTGGTTGGAATTTTGGATATCTTTTGTCCACTACAAGGGTTAACATTTTTTTGCAAAGGGCTAGGTAGTGGATATTTCAGGTCTTACAAGCCATGTGGCCTCTGTCACAACTACTCAACTCTAATATTTTAACATCAAAGGATCCTCTGAGAGTACATAAAAGAATGAGCATAACTGTATTCCAATAAAACATTATTTACCAAAGCAAGGTGGAGGCCACATTTGGAGCCTAAACCCACTGGCCATTTTACATAATCTGGCTTCTTGCTTGTGAGCCTGTGAGCGGCATGCTCATAGATAGAGGATACAGCACAGTCTGTGGGTCAAATTATCTATATCAAATCCTGGCTCTCCATTTATTACCTGCATGATGCTATGTAAGTTACTTAACATTCCTGTATTCAATTTCCTCATCTGTAAACTGGAGATTATATAAGTAATCACTTTATAAGGCTTGAACAAGGATTAAGTTACTAAATACATGAACAGAGCTTAAAATAGCACTCAATAACTATCAGCTATTACTTCTATTATTATGATGCTGGGGGAATATGAACTCTCTGTTCCTCACTGACTCAGCCTCCCATTAACTCTTACTTGACTGCAGAGCTCCATGCTTACATAAAAGCCACCATTCTATGCACTGATTGCAGCAGGCTGTCTTACTCATAGAACTTGCTTCTGTAATAATTTTACATTTATCTATGTAATTACTTGAGGTAATTACTGAAGCTCCCTAAGGACAGATGTTTGGTTATTGGTTTTGTTTTTTTCCTGATCTTGCTCACCTTTGGGATCCCAGAGCTTAGCAGTACACCCACCACATAGGAAACTCAATAAACATTTCTTGAATCAGTAAATAAATGTGGAGAGAAAAGTAAATATCAAAATGTTCTACTGACTGGTAGAAGATGCTGAGAAAGTAGAGATAATAAAAATTTGAGAACAGACTTCTCCAAATTTTCCAAAGGTCACAGGTAACAAGAGCATACTGTATCCTGAATAAAATCACTGTGTATGGTGATAATTGGAGAGGGCTGAAAGGTTTCAGAAGAGGAGGGTTTTTCTTTATTTCTCTTATAAGATATTTCTGGGCAACAAGGTTGGAGGCACCCATGGCCCAGCTGCCAAGACATGGAAGACAGTGTGACTGCAAGATTCTCTAGGATTCTGTTACGGAAATTTGTTTAAGGCCCTTCTCTAACTTTGCCTATGATCCCAGAGGGTCTCATCTATTAGAAATGTACCCTTGATAACAAAAACAAACTTCCTCGAGGTCACACAGTTAGAGATTCTGACACTAAGCTCATTGTTCATTCCACTACAATACACCTGCCACTCTTGAATGAAGCTTATAGCTGGCAACCAACCAATTCCATTACAGCACAATCATCAATCTTTGTTCTTTTCCATGGAGTCCCATCTACATTTTAAATGGAACCAGTCATATTTATTTCTGTTTTAGGAATTCATTTATTGATAATCAACACTGCATCAGCTCAACTCTCCTAAGTTTGGGAAGGATTAGTCACATTCTTAGTGAAACAAAACAGACCAAGGTCTCGTGTATTTTTTAAAATAATATTTAACATTAGTCATAAGCAGGCTGAACACAGCACTGCATTTTTAAAGTAGTCAGTGGATAGGACATGAGTCTCATGTTTAAACTTTGTCATCTACATTTCATTTCAGGTCTTCTTCACTTATTTGTACATATTATGTAAATTCATTAGGAAGTTATATCTTTATTGTTCATTGTTTCCTAAAAATCCATGGCTATGAACTTATCATGTTTAGGAGCTATTAAAAAAAAAGGGAACAAACAGAACTATAACCACTGCTGATTGGTCTATAGCAGTTATTCTCAAATATTTACATTCTTTGAGTACAAGACACATCAGATCTTATGTATGGCAAACCCATATTTTCTAGAATTGGGAAATAAAAGAGCCTAAGTAGATAGGAAAAATCACAGAATAACCCAAGGAAAAATCATGTGGTGAAACAGGAACTGAAGACAGAGCAGGCATTTTGATGCAGAATTTAAATTTTCATGGTCTTGATAAATGATAAGCCAGAGGGATTATTTCCACAAAAATGACTTAAGAAGTCTCATAGCATAATATGGATGTGGTGTATGCATGCGTACATAATGTTCAAACTAACAAACATATATGGACTCCATGAATAGGAAAATATAATCTTTAAGCTTATTAGTTATACAATATAGCTTTACCAAAAAAAATTCAATAGTTCCTAGTCACTCTAGAAATGGCCCTAGAAATGACAGACTCTATATTTTCCATTTATCGAAAACAATGCTTTATCCATCTTGCATCTATCCAAGGCTAATTTTATTTACGGTTAAATAAATTGGCCATTTTGAAGAGGGTTTGAAATATGAACTGAATTTAGCATGGATTGTAAAGGTCAAAGAATGGATTCCATCAGAGGAAACTGAAACTAAGATTAAATTAAAATACACGTCCAAGGCCTTGATGCCATTTCTCTTTTGGGATGACTCCCATGGAGCTCAGGGAGGGCATGCAAGTCAGATTATTTCTTTTCCTTGGTGAGAAGTAAAGGAGAACATACTGGAAGGACGTCAAAGGCCACAACCAGGGTAGCAAGTTCAAACCAGACTATTTGTCAGAGGGTTAAGAAGAGAAAATAAGTCAAAAGAAGAAGATTCAAAACGTTGTTTGCCAAGCTCCGCTTGATAAAGGTAAGTTTGTAGGAGACCTACAGAAATTTCAGAAATAGAAGAGATTTCTCAAATTTCTCAATGTATATCCAGGATATACTCATGTAATTATGGCAAATTAAGGGGCTGATGCAGATATGCATCAAGATATATTTATTTCATTTTATTCTAATAGAGATTTACAGCAGTTTCCAAAGACTCATAAGCTCTAACAAGACATGTGAATTAAACATAAAACACTCTCCCATGCCTAAAAAAGCATATCACAGTGACCCACACATTGCCAGAGACTAGTCCCTATTTAGCTCTAGCATTTCAATTACCTAAGCGAAGTAGAAAACCTGATCATACAATTTACACTGTGCATACGAAAATATAATTCCTATAGTTCTCGGGACAAAAAGGGTATTTCTCATAGGACCATCAAAGCATGATTCTATAAATGCAGTTCTGTAGCAGCTCAAAAATAAATAAAACCAGGCACTCGGTTCTGCCCCCTACAGGCTCTAAGGTAAGTTTTAAAAAATGTGGCCATCAAGTAATTCTTTCTGAACATTGTTGTTATCAAATAAACTTTTGATAAATAGTAGATGTACTGATGTCATTTTGGCAGTGTCTATCAAGTAGTCAGGGTACCATGCCATAGTGAATTAACAAAAATTTGAGTTCAGTACATGTAAGAGCCTGTAGAGCGTAGGAGCACCTGGGTGGCTCAGTCAGTTAAGAGTCTGACTTCAGCTCAGGTCATGATCTCACAGTTGGTAAATTTGAGCCCCGCATCAGGCTCTGTGCTGACCACTCAGAGCCTGGAGCCTGCTTGAGATTCTGCGTCTCCCTCTCTCTCTGCCCCTCCCAGGCTCAGCTCTGTGCACCGCACCCCCCTCCAATAACTAAACTTAAATAATTTTTTTTAAAAAGGGGCTGAAGAGCCTAACTTATACCGAGAAATAAAGTCCCCCACCTATGCATGGGGATTAGGGGAGCATTCACAGAGGAGCTAGGAGTCTCATCCATGTATGTGTTTGTTTGTTTATTTGCTTGTTGTGATGAAACTTGTAATTTTGAGATAATTGCAGTTTGATATGGAGCTGTACGGAATACTACAAAGAGCTCCTGTATAAAGTTTACCCAGTTTCTTCCAAATGTAGTATCTTACAACGTAATCGTACAATGTCACAACCAGGATATTTAAATGGATACAATCAAGCTGAAGAACAATTTTATCACTACAAAGGTATCTCAAGTTGCCCTTTTATGTTGACACTTTCTTTCCACCTGCACCCTTTCTTTAAAACCTGGAAAATACAGGGGCGCCTGGGTGGCTTGGTCAGTTGGGCGTCCGACTTCGGCTCAGGTCATGATCTCACGATCCGTGAGTTCGAGCCCCGCGTCGGGCTCTGTGCTGACAGCTCAGAGTCTGGAGCCTGTTTCGGATTCTGTGTCTCCCTCTCTCTCTGCCCCTCCCCTGTTCATGCTCTGTCTCTCTCTGTCTCAAAAATGAATAAACGTTAAAAAAATTATTAAAAAAAACCTGGAAAATACAGGTTTGTTTTCTATTTCTATATTTTGGCCATTTCAAGAATGTCATATAAATGGAATCACACAGTATTTAACCTTTTGGGGTCAGCTTTTAAAACTTGGCATAATTCTTTCTAGATCATCTAAGTGAGTTTGTATACCAATAGTTTATTCTTTTTTATTATTGCTAAGTAGTATTCCATATTTTGAATGTATTATAGAAACTACTCATCTGTTAAAGGGGAACTGGATTGTTTCCAATTTAGGGGCCATTATGAATACAGTTGGTATGAATATTCATGTAGAAGTTTCTGTGTTAGTATGTTTCTCTTTCTCTGGAGTAAATACCCAAAAATGCAATTGCTGGGTCAAACAGTATTTTCCCCACATAGGTTTATAAGAAATTGGCAAACTGTTTTCTATAATGCTGTACCATTTGCATTCCCACCACCCATGTTTGAAAATTCCAGTTTCCCTGCATCTTCAAAAGCATTTAGTGTAGCCACAATTTTCTTTCCGTTCCCTTTTCTAATTTTGGTCATTCTGACAGGTGTGTAGTGACATTTCATTGTGGTTTTAATTTGCATTTCTATGATAGCTAATAATGTTGAATACCTTTTCATGTACTTATCTACCCTTTTATATACCTTTTCATGCACTTATCTACCCTTTTATATACCTTTTCATGCACGTATCTACCCTGTATATATGCTCTACAGTGAATGTGTCAAAGTCTTTGGCTCATTTTCTAATTATTATTAAGCTGCTGAATTTTGAGAGTTCTTTTTATATTCTAGATACTAGTCCTTTGTCAGATATGGTTTGAAAGTCTCTTCCCCTGGTCTGTGCCTTATCTTTTCACCCTAGTAGCAGGGTATATCTCAGAGCAAAAAATTTTAATTTTGTTGAAGTCCAATTCATCAAAATTTCCTTTTATATTATGTTTTTGGTGTCAAGTTTAACAATACTTTGGTGAGTGCTACATCGCAAAGATTTTTTCCTTTGTTTTTTTTCTAAAAGTTGTATAGTTTTAAATGCACATCACATTGTCCATTTTGTAGTTTTATGGTTTAAGTGCTTAACCAGTTTAACTTAATTGTTTTATAAAGCATGAAGTTTGTGTTGAGGTTATTTTGGGGGGGATCTGTTTGTTTGTCTTGGCATATGAATATCTGATTGCTCCAGAACCATTTGTTGGAAAAAGGATCCTTCCTCCATTAAACTGCTTTTGCAAATTGGTCAAAAATCAGTTGGACAAATTTATATGAGTCTATTTCTGAGTTTTCTCCTCTGTTCCAATGATCTGTGCCTATCCTGTCAATACTACACCGTCTTGATGATGACAGACATATAATAAGTATCAAGTAGAGTGCTTCCTCCCACTTTATTGTTTTTCTAAGATAATTTTTGAACTATTACATGACTTGCCTGTATAAATTTCAGAGTAATTTTATCTACAAAAAAACCTTCCAGATATTTTTATATGAATTGCTATCAATTTCAGGATATTAACATCTTTGTCATGTGAGTTTTCTAATCTATACATATCATGTGTGTCTCCATTTATTTAGGTCTTCCTTTATTTCTTTCATCAGTATTTTGTAATTTTATGCATGTAGAGTCTGAAACATGGTTTTTAAGTTTTCACCTAATCATTTCATTTTGTTGGGGCAATTTTAAATGGTATTGTAGCTTTTATTTTGGTTTCCATGCTCACTGCTAGTACATGAATATGTGATTTGCATGTGTGTGTGTTGAGCTTGTATCTTGCAACCTTGCTGAACTTACTTATTAGTTCTAGGATCCACATATCATTTTGATAGATATCCCAGTGCGACAGCAATAGTATTAACCAAGAAGACGTGTAAGGCAATTGAAACCAGATGCCCAACTTAGTACAAAAGGGAAAAATGTGGTGTGTGTGTGCATGTGTGCATGAGCGTGTGTGTGTGTGTGTGTGTGTGTGTGTGTATAAAATGCATGTTTTAAAATATTTAAAGATGAGTCTTTGAGCAGGAATACTTCTAGGGTAGCCACCAAGATTTGCAGTTTATAAAATATATCCAAGCAGTGGTGCCTGGGTGGCTCAGTTGGTTAAGCACCCAACTTCAGCTCAGGTCATGATCTCATGGTTTGTGAGTTTGAGCCCCGGGTCGGGCTCTCTGCTATCAGCACAGAGCCCGCTTCAGATCCCCTGTCCCCCTCTCTCTCTGCCCTCGCCTATTCACGCTCTCTCTCACTCTCTCTCTCTCTCAAAAATAAATAAATATTAAAAATTAAAAAAAAATAATCCAGGAAAGTGTGCAATAATTGGGGATTATACACCAAAATTAATACATTTTTCACCAACGATTAAGACTCAGATCATTATAATTTATTGTCTTTGAGGAAAAATATACTAATTCATGTACTAAAATATCTACTAAATATACTAAAATATTTCAGTGTTAATTCACAGTACAAATAGATAATAAATATATAATATGGACAATATTAGAATGTCCTTCATGGTTAAATATGTGGGCAAAATGAAAATTTTACCATTAGAATGCAACAGAAGAACTGAATCTGGATAAAACTTGTGCAGTCAAAGTTTAATATAACAGTAAAAAATCACGGGGATCCAGGGTGGTTCAGTTGTTTGAGTATCAGACTCTTGATTTCAGCTCAGGTCATGATCTCAGGGTTCATGAGTTTGAGCCCCTTATGAGGCTCTGCACTGATAGTACAGAGCCTGCTTGGAATTCTTGGTCTCCTCTCTCTGACCGTTCCCTGCTCCCTCACTCCCTCTGTCTCTCAAAATAAATTTAAAAAACTTTAAAAAAAAAACAGTAAAAAATCATAATTAGGCAAAGCAATTGTAACATGGTGACTTCAATGTTAGTGTCAGCCATTTATCAGAGCAGCCAAATGTGCAGCATCCAAATACTATTCTCTTAAAGATGGTGGTGCAGGTCTGAGAAGAAAAGCATTCATGCAACAGAAATGCAAAAATAGGGGGAATAGGAGCAATGTTAAAACATTAGGAGCTTAAAAGGGGAGTCAGGATGGGCAGAATGGGTGAAGGGCACTGGGAGGTACAGGCTTCCAGTTAAGAATGAATAAGTCACAGGAATGAAAAGCACAGCATAGGGAATATAGGAAGAGACATCACAACAGTGCTGTGTGGTGATAGAGAGTACCTATACCTGTGGTGAGCATAACATAATGTAGACAGATGCTGAATCACAACCTCACTATGTTGTACACCTGCAAGCAATGGAATATTGTGTGTCAGCTATACTAAAAAAAAAAAAAAAAAAAAATCAAAGCCAGGGCCTTAAGATCCTTTTTAAGGCAACAAAGTTCTATAGCCCTTCCTGAAAATGATGTTGCAGTGAGAATGCAGGTGCCACGGTTGGCAGGAGTGAAGAAAGGTGAGTTTGTAGTTAAGGAGGTTAAAACTAGAGGGATAATTGAGGCAAATCCATTTTGAGTGATCATTTATTCAACAGATGCCATACACTTATTTGAAAATGTCAAAATACAGTCAAAATTAGAACGGCATAAATAGAACCTTCAAAGAAAACAGGGCCACAGGGAATGGGGTGATGTTTATTGTTCTAACAATGCTTGCAGGCAGACACCAAGTGGAGTGGTGGTTATTAAAGCCATTATTTCTTTTGCAATCACTAAACGAACTTCCTATTTTGTAAATATATATGTATGCGTTCCCTGCAAAATCATTATTTTAAGAACTTTGTTTAGGGGAACCCTAGGAAGATGGCGGCATAGGAGGACGTTGGGCTCACCGCGCGTCCTGCTGATCACTTATTTTTCACCTACACCTACCTAAATAACCCAGAAAACCGCCAGAAGACTAGCAGAATGGAGTCTCCGGAGCCAAGCACAGACGAGAGGCCCACGGAAGAGGGTAGGAAGGGCGGCAAGGCAGTGCGCACTCCACGGACTGGCGGGAGGGAGCCAGGGCGGAGGGGCGGCCCACCAGCCAAGCAGAGCCCTGAGTCTGGCTTACAAAAGCGGAGGGGCCGGACGGAGTGTGTTCCGACAGCAAGCAGGACTTAGCATCTGGGAGGTCATAAGTTAACAGCTCTGCTCCGAAAGCGGGAAGGCTGGAGGACAAAGGGAGGGAGAGTTGCTGAGCCCCCAGATGACAGAGCTCAGTTTGGTGGGGAACAAAGGCGCTCGCCAGCGCCATCTCCCTCGCCCATCCCCCAGCCAAAATCCCAAAGGGAACCAGTTCCTGCCAGGGAATTGCTTGCTCCGAGCAAACACCCAACACTGTGCTTCTGCAGAGCCACCCCTCCGGCAACGGGTCTGACTCCCTCCCGCTGCCACAGGGCCCCTCCTGAAGTGGATCACCTAAGGAGAAGCGAGCTAAGCCTATCCCTCCTGCCCCCGTGCACCTTGCCTACCCACCCCAGCTAATACGCCAGATCCCCAGCACCACAAGCCTGGCGGTGTGCCAGTAGCCCAGATGGGCCACGCCACCCCACAGTGAATCCCGCCCCTAGGAGAGGGGAAGAGAAGGCACACACCAATCCGACTGTGCCCCCAGTGGTGGGCTGGGGGCAGACATCAGGTCTGACTGCGGCCCCGCCCACCAACTCCAGTTATACACCACAGCACAGGGGAAGTGCCCTGCGGGTCCGCACCACTCCAGGGGCTATCCAAAATGAGCAAACGGAAGAATTCCCCTCAAAAGAATCTCCAGGAAATAACAACAGCTAATGAACTGATCAAAAAGGATTTAAATAATATAACAGAAAGTGAATTTAGAATAATAGTCATAAAATTAATCGCTGGGCTTGAAAACAGTATAGAGGACAGCAGAGAATCTCTTGCTACAGAGATCAAGGGACTAAGGAACAGTCAGCAGGAGCTGAAAAACGTTTTAAACGAGATGCAAAATAAAATGGAAACAATCACGGCTCAGATTAAAGAGGCAGAGGAGAGAATAGGTGAACTAGAAGATAAAATTATGGAAAAAGAGGAAGCTGAGAAAAAGAGAGATAAAAAAATCCAGGAGTATGAGGGGAAAATTAGAGAACTAAGTGATACACTAAAAAGAAATAATATACGCATAATTGGTATCCCAGAGGAGGAAGAGAGAGGGAAAGGTGCTGAAGGGGTACTTGAAGAAATTATAGCTGAGAACTTCCCAGATCTGGGGAAGGAAAAAGGCATTGAAATCCAAGAGGCACAGAGAACTCCCGTCAGAGGTAACTTGAATCGATCTTCTGCATGACATATCATAGTGAAACTGGCAAAATACAAGGATAAAGAGAAAATTCTGAAAGCAGCGAGGGATAAACGTGCCCTAACATATAAAGGGAGACCTATAAGACTCATGACTGATCTCTCTACTGAAACTTGGCAGGCCAGAAAGGATTGGCACAAGATCTTCAATGTGATGAACAGAAAAAATATGCAGCCGAGAATCCTTTATCCAGCAAGTCTGTCATTTAGAATAGAAGGAGAGATAAAGGTCTTCCCAAACAAACAAAAACTGAAGGAATTCGTCAGCACTAAACCCAACCTACAAGAGATCCTAAGGGGGATCCTGTGAGACAAAGTACCAGAGACATCGCTACAAGCATGAAACCTACGGACATCACAATGACTCTAAACTCATATCTTTCTATAATAACACTGAATGTAAATGGACTAAATGCGCCAACCAAGACATAGGGTATCAGAATGGATACAAAAACAAGACCCATCTATTTGCTGTCTACAAGAGACCCATTTTAGACCTGAGGACACCTTCAGATTGAGAGTGAGGGGATGGAGAACTATTTATCATGCCACTGGAACTCAAAAAAAGCTGGAGTAGCCATATCAGACAAACTAGACTTTCAATTAAAGGCTGTAACAAGAGATGAAGAAGGGCATTATATAATAATCACAGGGTCTATCCATCAGGAAGAGCTAACAATTACAAATGTCTATGCACCGAATACAGGAGCCCCCAAATGTATAAAACAATTACTCACAAACATAAGCAACCTTATTGATAAGAATGTGGTCATTGCAGGGGACTTTAACACTCCACTTACAGAAATGGATAGATCATCTAGACACACGGTCAATAAAGAAACAAGGGCCCTGAATGATACATTGGATCAGATGGACTTGACAGATATATTTAGAACTCTGCATCCCAAAGCAACAGAATATACTTTCTTCTTGAGTGCACATGGAACATTCTCCAAGATAGATCACATACTGGGTCACAAAACAGCCCTTCATAAGTATACAAGAATTGAAATCATACCATGCATACTTTCAGACCACAATGCTATGAAGCTTGAAATCAACCACAGGAAAAAGTCTGGAAAACCTCCAAAAGCATGGAGGTTAAAGAACACCCTACTAAAGAATGAGTGAGTCAACCAGGCAATTAAAGAAGAAATTAAAAAATATATGGAAACAAATGAAAATGAAAATACAACAATCCAAATGCTTTGGGATGCAGCAAAGGCAGTCCTGAGAGGAAAATACATTGCAATCCAGGCCTATCTCAAGAAACAAGAAAAATCCCAAATACAAAATCTAACAGCACACCTAAAGGAAATAGAAGCAGAACAGCAAAGGCAGCCTAAACCCAGCAGAAGAAGAGAAATAATAAAGATCAGAGCAGAAATAAACAATATAGAATCTAAAAAAACTGTAGAGCAGATCAACGAAACCAAGAGTTGGTTTTTTGAAAAAATAAACAAAATTGACAAACCTCTAGCCAGGCTTCTCAAAAAGAAAAGGGAGATGACCCAAATAGATAAAATCATGAATGAAAATGGAATTATTACAACCAATCCCTCAGAGATACAAACAATTATCAGGGAATACTATGAAAAATTATATGCCAACAAATTGGACAACCTGGAAGAAATGGACAAATTCCAAAACACCCACACTCTTCCAAAACTCAATCAGGAGGAAATAGAAAGCTTGAACAGACCCATAACCAGCGAAGAAATTGAATCGGTTATCAAAAATCTCCCAACAAATAAGAGTCCAGGACCAGATGGCTTCCCAGGGGAGTTCTAACAGACGTTTAAAGCAGAGATAATACCTATCCTTCTCAAGCTATTCCAAGAAATAGAAAGGGAAGGAAAACTTCCAGACTCATTCTATGAAGCCAGTATTACTTTGATTCCTAAACCAGACAGAGACCCAGTAAAAAAAGAGAACTACAGGCCAATATCCCTGATGAATATGGATGCAAAAATTCTCAATAAGATACTAGCAAATCGAATTCAACAGCATATAAAAAGAATTATTCACCATGATCAAGTGGGATTCATTCCTGGGATGCAGGGCTGGTTCAACATTCACAAATCAATCAACGTGATACATCACATTAATAGAAGAAAAGATAAAAACCATATGATCCTGTCAATCAATGCAGAAAAGGCCTTTGACAAAATCCATCACCCTTTCTTAATAAAAACCCTTGAGAAAGTTGGGATAGAATGAACATACTTAAACATCATAAAAGCCATTTATGAAAAGCCCACAGCTAACATCATCCTCAATGGGGAAAAACTGAGAGCTTTTTCCCTGAGATCAGGAACACGACAGGGATGCCCACTCTCACCTCTGTTGTTTAACATAGTGTTGGAAGTTCTAGCATCAGCAATCAGACAACAAAAGGAAATCAAAGGCATCAAAATTGGCAAAGATGAAGTCAAGCTTTCGCTTTTTGCAGATGACATGATATTATACATGGAAAATCCGATAGACTCCACCAAAAGTCTGCTAGAACTGATACATGAATTTAGCAAAGTTGCAGGATACAAAATCAATGTACAGAAGTCAGTTGCATTCTTATACACTAATAATGAAGCAACAGAAAGACAAATAAAGAAACTGATCCCATTCACAATTGCACCAAGAAGCATAAAATACCTAGGAATAAATCTAACCAAAGATGTAAAAGATCTGTATGCTAAAAACTATAGAAAGCTTATGAAGGCAATTGAAGAACATATAAAGAAATGGAAAGACATTCCCTGCTCATGGATTGGAAGAATAAATATTGTCAAAATGTCAAAACTACCCTATGCTATCTACACATTCAATGCAATCCCAATCAAAATTGCACCAGCATTCTTCCTGAAACTAGAACAAGCAATTCTAAAATTCATATGGAACCACAAAAGGCCCCGAATAGCCAAAGTAATTTTGAAGAAGACCAAAGCAGGAGGCATCACAATCCCAGAGTTTACCCTCTACTACAAAGCTATAATCATCAAGACAGCATGGTATTGGAACAAAAACAAACACATAGACCAATGGAATAGAATAGAAACCCCAGAACTAGACCCACAAACATATGGCCAACTAATCTTTGACAAAGCAGGAAAGAACATCCAATGGAAAAAAGACAGTCTCTTTAACAAATGGTGCTGGGAGAACTGGACAGCAACATGCAGATGATTGAAACTAGACCACTTTCTCACACCATTCACAAAAATAAACTCAAAATGGATAAAGGACCTGAATGTGAGACAGGAAACCATCAAAACTCTAGAGGAGAAAGCAGGAAAAGACCTCTCTGACCTCAGCCGTAGCAATCTCTTACTCGACACATCCCCAAAGGCAAGGGAATTAAAAGCAAAAATGAATTACTGGGACCTTATGAAGATAAAAAGCTTCTGCACAGCAAAGGAAACAACCAACAAAACTAAAAGGCAACCAATGGAATGGGAAAAGATATTTGCAAATGACATATTGGACAAAGGGCTAGTATCCAAAATCTATAAAGAGCTCACCAAACTCCACACCCGAAAAACAAATAACCCAGTGAAGAAATGGGCAGAAAACATGAATAGACACTTCTCTAAAGAAGACATCTGGATGGCCAACAGGCACATGAAAAGATGCTCAACGTCGCTCCTCGTCAGGGAAATACAAATCAAAACCACACTCAGATATCACCTCACGCCAGTCAGAGTGGCCAAAATGAACAAATCAGGAGACTATAGATGCTGGAGAGGATGTGGAGAAATGGGAACCCTCTTGCACTGTTGGTGGGAATGCAAATTGGTGCAGCCACTCTGGAAAGCAGTGTGGAGGTTCCTCAGAAAATTAAAAATAGACCTACCTTATGACCCAGCAATAGCACTGCTAGGAATTTACCCAAGGGATACAGGAGTACTGATGCATAGGGGCACTTGTACCCCAATGTACCCCAATGTTTATAGCAGCACTCTCAACAATAGCCAAATTATGGAAAGAGCCTAAATGTCCATCAACGGATGAATGGATAAAGAAATTGTGGTTTATATACACAATGGAGTACTACAGGGCAATGAGAAAGAACGAAATATGGCCCTTTGTAGCAACGTGGATGGAACTGGAGAGTGTGATGCTAAGTGAAATAAGCCATACAGAGAAAGACAGATACCATATGTTTTCGCTCTTATGTGGATCCTGAGAAACGTAACAGAAACCCATGGGGGAGGGGAAGGAAAAAAAAAAAAAAAGAGGTTAGAGTGGGAGAGAGCCAAAGCATAAGAGACTCTTAAAAACTGAGAACAAACTGAGGGTTGATGAGGGGTGGGAGGGAGGAGAGAGTGGGTGATGGGTATTGAGGAGGGCACCTTTTGGGATGAGCACTGGTTGTTGTATGGAAACCAATTTGACAATAAATTTCTTATATTAAAAAAAAATAAAAAATAAAAAGTAAAAAAAAAAAAGAACTTTGTTTAAAAATAGTGTATTGAGGCAAAAATATTTTTCATTTGGTGTTTCACATGTATGGAAAATGAAGATATATATCATATGAAATTTCATGCAAAAAATTGAAAAGCTGGAAGAAATTAATATTATTTTCATATGTAACAAGCTCCAATGAACACATCCTGTGTTACTGCAATTCTGGTAAATTAATCTTTTATCCCAACCCAAGAATACAAATTTGAATGCAAGGTAGAGAGAATCATGTTACTATAGGGATAACCTTGAATCTACTCTACCATCTTTTTCTTCAACAAATCTTTCACACATATTGGAACTTGCGTTCTCATTTGTGTGATGAGAATTCTACCTGTGGTGCAATTAGTTTGCTCTTTTCTGAAGCAGAGCACAAGATAACGAGTCAGCCATTGGCCTTCTCTGATGGCTCTTGCTGCTGAAGGTAGAAAGAAAAAGGGTTTTCTTGGGGAAAGGAGAAATGAGGGACAGAAAGATGTATGCCACTTACCCTTTTCCTCACCCCATCTCCCCTTCTATTTTAGTCTCGATCATTGATGGAGTGAAGGATAGAATCAGAAAATGAACTAGCCAAAGACCAGGTTGATAAACAGAGTTGGAGAAAGAGCCAGTAGCCTACTCTCTAGCACCTCAAACCACAAAGAAGGTGAGAAGTTCAGAGATCAGCATGAAATAAGAAGGGTCCACTGAAAGACATCCTCAGGGGTAGAAGATGCAGAACTTTTTCTAAAGAAATAGGTGCATATAAATCAGTGCCCAGGGTGGGAAGAGATGCCCTGGTCTACCAGCCACTACAACGTGCCTGTTAATGCTAACACGACCAAATGTGCACTTATACGCAGATGAGGTCTGGCACATGGAAATTATCAAGATACTCATGACCCATCTCACAAGTATGTTTCATAACATTGAGCGTGGGGAGATAAGCCAGCATATATAGAGGGTTATTCATCAGAGGGCATGTGAAACACCTGAAAAACGAAAGGGCCAGCTATAGCTGCAAACCACTGAGGCAGCATCACCACCACCATGACAGCCACATTCTATTGGAGCATGAGCTCCAGAGGACAAAGAATTTCTTTGTACAGTTTTATATGCATTACTTAGAACCATGCCTGGCATGTGTTAGCAACTCAATAAATATTTGTTGACTGAACGAATACATCCCGACAGCATGGCACCGGGCCTGTGTCCACATGCTTCTTCCTGACTGTCTGCTCCTCCTGCACGAGCATCAATGAACATGCTCCTCATCCTCTACAGTCCAGCAAAAGTAGTATCTCTTCTATACATGCTTCCAACTCCTGAGCTCATCCCACTGACTAGTAGAATAATGCCAGGTAAATTAAAGGATCTTTTTGATCCTTGGCTTCTTCTGTAATGAAATGGGAATGATAATAGCTACTTAGGAGAGGTGTATTAAATGAAATAATCTAAGTGACATAGGAAATATACAATAGCCTCTCAATAAACAGAAGTAAACTCCATCTCACCATTCAATAAATATACAAGAAATGTATTTGAATGCAATTGGGGCTCCTAAAGATAATAAGAGAAATTCACAGCACCAAAGAAAGATGTATATCTCAATTTCCAAGTAATCATAAAGCAATGAGTGGGACTCCACTGGGGCATCCCTTACAGAGAATTACCTATCCATAGTTTTGTCCCCAGAAATGTATCAGAATGAAGATCTGAGTATCAGTCTTGATTTCTGGAAGAATTAAATTTGGCCAGGCCAATTTTCCCGGCCAGGATTTAGCCGTTATGATCATGACCAACACCTATCTCTTATATAATGACCACTGGTTGAACTTAAGAGCTGGGCCAAAGTTTCAAGAAAGGAGAACACATGGGTCCAGGTTGCTCATAATAAGCTTTCCAATAGCCACCTGTCACTTCAGCCTCTTGGCCTCTTCTTCACCAGCTTCAGTTTTTATCTATGAGCGTAAACCCAGAATTCAGCCTAATTTGAGTCTACAAAAATTAATCTTATTACAAAAAAAAAAAAGATTGTAAACAATAAAAACTAGATACTTTAGAAATCTCAGGAATGCATTATCTCTCATCCTCCAAGATCCTCCCCACCCACCCTTACCCTCCCCTCACCCCCAGAAACCCTCCGTTTATTTGACCCATATTTTCTCATGCTCCATCAGCTAATGCTGTCCCCTTCTTCTCAGCTGGGTTGCAGTTCAGATTGTCAAATTCTGCAATATTTTAATTAACTCTTCTCATCTACTCACTGGATGCCAGATTACTGAGTCCCAGAAATTCAGAATTTCCCTAAAGTTGAGTCTTTTAAGGTATTCCTCAATAAAGACTGTTCCATCCTCTAGGAAATGTTCATATCAGAAGATTAAAGATTAATTCTTGTCTGTTAAAGTTAGAAGATCCGCTTTCCCTTAGAACAACTTGGTAATTCAAGTTTCCACCCCCTGACCCAGGTGCTCCTTTACCCACTTTGTGACTATAAACTGCTGTCTTCCTCCAAAGGCAGGAGGAACATCTCGGAAGGCAAATCTGTTTGCTGCTGAGGGCTAAGCCTTGGCTAACAGGCCCAGTGAAGGGGAACAACTTCTTGAATTATTTTCAGAGAAAAGGGTGGGTATCAATCAAACAAATACAAGTTAGAGGAGCTTAGCCATAATCTCTTTTCTAAAATATGGTCTCTTGGGGGATTCTTCAGACACAGCTAAAATCTTAATGTAAAGCTGAGTGGGTTTTTAATAGAATGTGTTTTCCTGTATATGTGCAAGCACCAACTAAGAAGGAACAATGCATACATTATAGAACTGGGGAGCAAGTAAATGGAATTAAATGGAAAGAAGATCTGGTATCAAAGTAAGGTTAACATGAAACACAAGTTTACTGAACATGTGCCTCTTTGAAGGAGGGCAATACATCCTAAGATGAAGTGACAGGAGAAGTTGGGTTTTTTGTTTTGTTTTGTTTTCGTTTGTTTGTTTGTTTGTTTAAATAGGCTTCACACCCAGCGTGGAGCCCAATGTAGGGCTTGAACCCAAAACCC
Source organism: Panthera uncia (assembly GCF_023721935.1). Taxonomy (NCBI): domain Eukaryota; kingdom Metazoa; phylum Chordata; class Mammalia; order Carnivora; family Felidae; genus Panthera; species Panthera uncia. The sequence goes on along the minus strand of NC_064818.1, from coordinate 39,675,580 downwards.
TGAGATCAAGACTTGAGCTGAGATCAAGAGTCAGGCACTTAACTGACTGAGCCACCCAGCACCCCAAGAGAATATTTGAAAAAAAAAGACAAAAAGAGGGGCGCCTGGGTGGCGCAGTCGGTTAAGCGTCCAACTTCAGCCAGGTCACGATCTCGCGGTCCGTGAGTTCGAGCCCCGCGTCAGGCTCTGGGCTGATGGCTCGGAGCCTGGAGCCTGTTTCCGATTCTGTGTCTCCCTCTCTCTCTGCCACTCCCCCGTTCATGCTCTGTCTCTCTCTCTGTCCCAAAAATAAATTAAAAAAAGTTGAAAAAAAATTAAAAAAAAAAAGACAAAAAGAAAGGAAAGGAAAAGAGAAAGAAAAAGTCTCTTCATAAACCCCAAATATTCAATGCCATGCGTTTAGGGGGTGTTAAAATTAAATAACTATATAGAAAGTACAGAAAAGAGATATACAAATAAGTGAGAAATTAGAGAAAGTTATTAAGGAAATCATTGATGAAATAGAAATATTTTTCTATAGAAAAGTTGACCTTTTCAAAGAAACAGATCAAATGCAAAATAGGTTCCTCTGATAAACACCACTGCTTGTTAATAAAGTGCCAACTCTTCAGGGCAGATAGTCTAGTCTAAATCATGGGGATGACGTCAGTGTCTTTTGTGCTCCCTCTTATGTCTGTGTGGAACAAGCATCTCCATAGCTTTCTATACAGAAACATCACCTGCACTGAATTTAAATCTATGAGAGCCCATGTTTCTGGCTGATTAAACTAAGTTGTTTATGGTGTCTGTGGTATGAATTCAACTCGGGAACAATTAAACTATCTATCTCTGGAGGAAGGGAGCTCATGGCACTCACATCTGACCATTCATCACTTGCTATGCACCTTTTCATTGTCATCTCTGCAGCTCCTTGATACGCACATATTGCCTCCCATTCTAAAGTGGGTTCATTTGTCACTATCATCAGGTGGCATACAGTGAGTGCCAGTTAATTCTAGGTTCTGAGTGTGTGCTTTGTATTGGAACAATTCGTAATGAAAGTCCATGCTAAGAATGGCAATGGTGCTTTTGCTTGCTCTCCCCTCCCCCAACTCGTTTTTCCTTCTAAGCAAACTGAGAAAATTATAAGCCACTGAAAAGCCAAAATCATAACCCCAGTTTCATTTATGCATTCATTCAAGAACTCTTTTCTAAGCAACACGATGAAACTTGGCATGCTCTGGATTGCCAAAAATTCAAAGATGAACAATAGTCTTAAGCATAAATGGTTTTAAGATTTTGTGAAGAGATACACAGAGATGATGCCTTGCGAGAAGCACCATGGCGTGGGGTCACACAGGTGATTCCCATGACCCAGTGTGAGGCTGGGCGTCATGGCATCTTCCAGGTGACTGAGAACACCACATTTCTTGGCATGAGTAATTCACAAGCACTGATATATTTAGCATAATTATAATAGATATTATTGTATCTCCATTATTGAAAACCTGCTGCCTTGTGTGTCTCCCTAAGCCGTCATATGATGTTGCATACCATAGAAACCGAACTAGAGATTTCTTTCTGCCACTTCTTTGTTCCTAACTGGCTATTTATAGGTTGAACTATTTTGGGCAAAAAATGAATCAAGGTTGCATATGAACAGTTAAATTGCTGAGTTATAATAGCTATTTTCTAATGAAAGTATGACTTTGTGTACTGCCAGAAATCATCGCATGTTCATATAATTATTAATTTTCTCAAAAAGTAATGTACACTGAATTCAAGCTCCTCAATTATATTTGTGCAAGGAAATACAAAAAGCCACGGATAAACTCCTGAATGGCACTGTGGAACCGACAAATTCACCAGACGCCAACACAGCAAATCAACCCCCAAGTGACTGCAATCCCACTCCAGAGCCAAGCGTGCAAAGAACCCAATCTTCACCACTGGAAGCCCAGTTTCCTGCTCTGTTTCCTTCAGAGTATTTCCAAAATCATAATGGTGAGCCTTTCACCAGCCTGAGATCAACAGGATAGGAGAACTCATGGTTATGGAGTACGTGTTATGCGCCATGAACTGTGTTGGAGATGTTCAATCTTCACAGAGCAAGGTGTGCATGGAAAACAGAGAGACTGAGACTAAGATGGAGAAGACGACAACTCAAAGCAATACAGCTAATAAACACAAGAGGCAGAGTCTGGGCCCCAAGAGCCAGCTCTGTTTGTCAAGTGGTTCTGCACACAGGGAAGCAGCAGAGTCGTATGGGAAGTATGCCGCAAACTCAGACACCAGGGTCCTACCCTTGGAATCAGGAAGTATGTGGAGATGCTAGTGGAAAAGCATCCCAGGGGCCTGGGCACAGCTGCCCACAGACTCCCACTTGGGGGCCACCGTGCCCCGCCCCCTTGCCTCTTTCTTAATGGCAAGGCCAAATAGCTCTGCCACTAAAGTGCCTCAACTGACTTGATCATCACAACAGCCTGATGAAGCACAGGCCTGTATTTTCTCCATGTGATAAATGAGGAAACTGAGGCCAGAACCCTTAAGCAATCTGCATAAGGTCACATGGCCGGTACATAGCATGCTGGGATTCAAGCCGGCTCTGAGCCATGCTTGTAACTTCTGTGTGACAGAGCTCTTCAGTTCTGTTGCCCCAAATCCTATGCAGTGCCTTGGGCTCCAGGGGGACCCACAACTAGTGGGTCTATGCTAGTGACAAGGAAGTGACTATTTTAAACATGAATCCGCAACTTTCACTGGCTCCTAATCACTCACACAAGAGCAGGTGAAAGTTCTAATGTCACAAAATTAAAATTTGTAATGTTACAATATTAAAGGTTCCTTACAAAAAATCCAGTCATCTGTCTAGTACATATCCATCCACTCCTGGAACAAAAACAGAAACAAATAACAGTGGAACAACACTGGGCCACATTGATTAGACAGGGCACACATTCTTCAAGTCCTCAAGTCCCCACTGCCCTGACCTCCAACTTCTGTGTCTGTTCATCCCCTGTGGTCAGGTGAGTTTGAGACCCACCACCATACAAGCACAGGCATGGAATACGGTACTGAGGATAAGGGTAAAAGATTCCCATCCTTCCTGGAACCAAAAAACCTCATGTAACATACAGAATGAAGCCACCAACAGACCTCTGCAACGGCCCTTTCCACCGTCAAACCCATCCAGTAGATAATATAAAAATAAATTAAAAGCTATTACAGGGCAAGACAAACATAATGTCTGTTGCCCATGTCTGCTGTCTGCTGCTGGGTACACCCTCTCCACCTTCTACCCTCCCTGGGTTCCTATGCCTGGCCACGTCAGGGAGAGCATCCTAGTGCCCCATCCAGAGTCTCTTGGCAGAAGATGGAGTTTAGTCCTTTGGACTCAGTTCTAGGAGCTACTCCGGTGTCCCAACCGTCATTCCTGCAAACTGAATGCTGAGTTGAAGAACAGTAGCGGGGACCAGTGCCCCGGTAGTCAGCTCCACGTCTACCTCTGTGCCTCTCTTCACCCTCCCAACCAATGCAGCTTAGTTTGGCACCAGAGTTCTTCCTCTGTTGTTTCTGCCTGGCTCATGCATCACACCTACAATGCCAACGTTTGTCTGAACACTTCTTCTCTTAATCACAACAGGGATCCTGTTGTCCTAGTAAGTCCCTATAAATCTCCTTCCTAAGGTTAAATTCTCCAACTCTCCCTTTCTTTTTGCACACCATTCATTCAGCAATCATACTATCTCCATCCGGGTCCATGACTGGGCATCTCATGGCCATAATTCATCCCGGATGGAGACTGGCGCAGGAGCCTCCACTATGGCAATGCAAGAAGTTAAAATAAAATAAGCCCACCAACTTTTCTCCAATGAAAATGTTGAGAAGAGTCTAATGCGGAAAATAAAAGTGAAGTACCAGTCACAGAGGGCCTTCCTGTTTCTGGGTCTGTTCCCCTGAGGTATCCAGGTCTGACGGCCAGTAAGCTATGGCCTCTTAACAACAGACAGTGTCGCATGCCACTCTTACTGTGACCAACATGTGCAAGCACATGGCTTCTCCTTTCCCTACCCAGAATTTGGTTAGGAGCACCAGGATGTCACTCCAAGTCTTCCAGTTCACAGAAGTACCAATTTCAACTCACAACTCTTTCCACAATTTATAGCATCAGAGAGTTTTCAGGAAAGAGTCAAATTGCACGTGAGAAAATAAAATGAAAAATGAGATCTATTTAATCAGGCCACAACTATCAGACACCACGAGTTATCTCTAGTGTTTCTGTTTCTGGGTCCAAAGGTCTGCCCTTGGCAAGCAGACATCAGTCTGCTCTGGGTGGGCGTGCTGCCACAGGATGGATGGTCATTAGGGGGTTGTAAAAGCTGCAACTGCTCTTCCCTTAATTGCCCATGTCTCATGCAAAGGAGCTATTAGAGTACTCCTTGCTAATACAGTGATAAATAATTGCCTTTTTGGGAACCTTCTTGGGAGAACAAGAAATGCAGGATGATCGAGCATAAAAGCTACGTATAGAAGCTACTTTATGACTGTGTAGTCCAAAGGCAGACATACACCTTGCCAAAAGAAGGTTTTTCAGAGCCTTCAAAGCGATACCTCCAAGATGCCTATAATTACTGTTAAAAGTACAAGGTCTATGGTTTAGTGAGTGTATAATTGAATTTCAGGATAATGTTTCTGGTTATCTTTCATAGCATTTCTTCAAGCTCTGCACAAGCCAGGAAAACAAGGCCATCTGATATCTGGCAGTGAATACTGCTGGGTGCATTGAGGAAGCTTTTGGGTGTCTTCCTTGCACAGTGGCCATGCTACTCTTCTCTGAGTCATTCCAATTGCATACGTGCTGCAGAAGCGAGCCTGGGGAAACATGTGCAATAAAGTCTTCTAGAAGGAGATTTTTCCAAGGACTAGATTGCATCACATTGTCAAAGGCAGCACTCAGGAGAAACTGTCACGTGACATGCCGAGCCAAAGGGAACCCAACTGTTTAAATGACCTATATTTCTCGCCCTACTTCTTATCATTCTATAAAATTCAGTGTTAGTATACATGATGCCACTTTTATTAATATACGTTTAGAAAATAAAGATCCTTTACTCAGCTTTTCCCTCTGTTTGGAAAGGGGGGAAAGAAGGTTCTGAAATGCTACCTTTCTGCCTCTCCTTCCCTTCCCCTTACCTTGTTTTATGTAGGTACTTGCCCCAACTCTTAATTAGCATTGCCTCCAGTCCCCACTCAGAGATCCTGAGAGAGGTGCTGTTAGATCAGCCTGGAGACTTCTCTCATTCAAGTTAAGTTATTTCAATCCCACTGACCTCCCAATTACTTTTCGAAGTAGATTCAATAGCAAAGTACGCGTTTGCTATATTTTGAGAACTCTTCCAAGGAAAGTCCATTACTTCTTGCACTAAGCTGAGGATATAAGTGATTTTGCTGTCTCTCAGGATAACTAATTTCGATTGATCTAGTTTAACTGTAAAAACATGTTGCCAAGGTTAATTATAATTCATCAATCACACCGACACATGGCATTCACTGATGGAGACAGCCCCACATATTTGCTTGAGGTATGCAAACAACATTGTGAGAAATCAGTTTTAATAATCTTCCACTCCATGTTCATTGTCAGGAAAAAGTGATTTAAGGAAAATCATTTACCCACCCCAAATGTATTAACACAAAACAACTTTACTTTCTTTTTATTCTTTATAAAGGAAATCAACACAGCCAACAGAAATCAGTTGACAAGTATAAAAGGTTTTCAGTCACTTTAATCTCCATGAAGTGTTTATTGATGTTGTGTGAAGCCAAAACATTACTTAGATAAATGCCTTTATTGTCTATGTGGATTTTGGAAGAAGAATCAGATGGGGTTTTTTATGGCTTCTTTCTAGGTAAACTTTAAAAAAAGATTGCAAGTAAGTCAAAAGTAGTTTCAGTTTGATGGGCCTTTTCAGCAGGTGCTGGCACTGATGAAAAAGTTGGAGACTTGGAATCAAATCAAAGGTTGTCTTCCAAGGCCAGGGATATTTCCCTTAGCTCTATTTGGGCCAATGACCAGCATGAGTACCATGGCCTAGAGGGTTTATTTGTTAATGATCTTTCCAGGATAAGGAAAAAAGTCCATTCATCCATTCATTCATTCATTCATTCATTTTGAAATGACTATGAGATGATTCTTACTGGGCATTGAGCTAGGTTCTGTCAGACCAGCAAGAAACAAGCCAGGTACGGGTCCTATCTCCACATAGCTGACAGTCTCATAAGGAAGCCAAGCCTTTAAATAAATGACTCTAACAAAGTGTGTTGTGAATCCTCATCGGAGAAGCACAGGGCACTATGTGAGGAAACTGAAGCAGACACATACCTCATCTAAGAGGCAAGCAATATGTCCTGGTGGAAGTACCTTTGAGTTTGTATTTAAAGTTTATTTATTTTGAGGTGGGGCAGAGACAGAGAGAAAGAGAGACAGAATCCCAAGCAGGCTCTGCACTACCAACACAGAGCCCGATATGGGGCTCGATCCCACGAACTGTGAGACCATGAGCTGAGCTGAAATCAAGAGTCGGATGCTCAACTGACTGAGTCACACAGCCCCTTTGATTAGACAGGCCACACATTCTTCAAGTCCTCAAGTCCCTACTGCCCTGACCCCCAATTTCTGTGTCTGTTCATCCCCTGTGGTCAGGTGAGTTTGAGACCCACCACCATACAAGCACAGGCATGGAATACGGTACTGAGGATAAGGGTAAAAGATTCCCATCCTACCTGGAACCAAAAACCTCATGTAACATACAGAATGAAGCCACCAACAGACCTCTGCAACGGCCCTTTCCACCGTCAAACCAATCCAGTAGATAATATAAAAATAAATTAAAAGCTATTACAGGACAAGACAAACATAATGTCTGTTGCCCATGTCTGCTGTCTGCTGCTGGGTACACCCTCTCCACCTTCTACCCTCCCTGGGTTCCTATGCCTGGCCACGTCAGGGAGAGCATCCTAGTGCCCCATCCAGAGTCTCTTGGCAGAAGATGGAGTTTAGTCCTTTGGACTCAGTTCTAGGAGCTACTCCGGTGTCCCAACCGTCATTCCTGCAAACTGAATGCTGAGTTGAAGAACAGTAGCGGGGACCAGTGCCCCGGTAGTCAGCTCCACGTCTACCTTTGTGCCTCTCTTCACCCTCCCAACCAATGCAGCTTAGTTTGGCACCAGAGTTCTTCCTCTGTTGTTTCTGCCTGGCTCATGCATCACACCTACAATGCCAACGTTTGTCTGAACACTTCTCTTAATCACAACAGGGATCCTGTTGTCCTAATAAATCCCTATAAATCTCCGTCCTGGGGTTATTTATTATAAATAAATATATTTATGAAAGAAATATAATATTTATATTTAAATATAAAATTAAGTTTATATTTGAAGATAATGCATAAGTTGTCAAGGCAAAGAGAAAAGAGGATGATAGCTCCACACAGAGATGGTCAGAGCTTCTTATATTTTCGTTAGCCATGAGTTACCCTCAGCCAAATGGCCAGGCCATGTGTGGAAAAGAGAGCAATGACTATAGTCTGGGACATGGGGATCGGCCAGAAAAAAAAAGGGTCAAAACTAAGAACTAAACACCATCCTTTTCCAGTCACTTAAGAACCTGTTTCTCATTTCACACAGTCCAGCATTGGCTCTCAAATCAATTTGTTAACCAAACCAGCGTGAAAGTGCTCACTCACTCTGCTCTTGTCAATTCTGCTTGCATGGACCTTTAGGAGAGAAAGCTTTTTGCTATTAGAGGCACAAATGGTCCTGCCAGAGGGCATTCTCAATGGAAGAGAGTAAATGGGGGAGTGGAAGAGTGGGAAAAACATTACAGTCTAGTCTCCAGGTACCTCTAAGACCTCGAGATGACCCTTCTCTATCTAAAGCCATAACATGTCATTCAGCACCACCCACTACACAAGCAGAAAATACTGCCTCAGCAAGATGTGTGGATCTTGAGGAATTCATGAATGCACCTCAACTTTCTCCCCCAGTCTCAGGTTGCATGGTTTTGTAATGCCATGCAGTCAGAATAAAGATATACATAGATATAGATATAGATATAGATGATATAGATATAGATATAGATATATAGATACAGATATAGATATATATTAATAGATATCTATATATTCTATTATCTGGAACAGTACCTTGGAGATTTAATGACTTTGGTGGAGGTCCTAGTTTCAAAATAGGGACAAGTCTAGATCTATCCCCAAAAGTTTCATCAGTTTATGTCCTATTAATCAGGACACATATGTGTGGCGCTCTAATTTCAACCCCTCCTTCTAAGGCGTGTAGTGATGTCTGAAGTTTACTGAAGACTCAAAGTAATATTGAAAGAAATCACATTTCATGACATCATGCCTATCATCAGCTTTGGTTCCTCCAAAGCTCTCCAAAGATTGAGAAAAGAAGACCGATCTGCTTTTGTCACTGCTGCCCTAAAAAGGACATGTCACTTCCTAGAATTCTGATGAAGAAAATAGTCATCTTCTTATTACTCACTGTGTGTGATTATAATCTAGCTAAAGCATGAAAAATATCTACCTAAAGATTAAACCTTAAGCATCTTCAGACAGAAATACTGGGAGTTCTGACAAGGTCACTGCAACATTAAGGCCATGATATTACCAGAACAGTATGGAGTAACAGGGTCCTTTAGCTGATGGCTGAGGCCCTAGGTCAAGGCTGATGGGAAAGGAACATGGGTATAAATGCATCCAGGGAAGGGAAGTTACTCTGGAACTACCAGTTCTTGAATTTTGAATTTTACCATCTCCCTTAGTGTGAAGAAAATGATTATTCCTATTTATCTCCAAAGTAGAGATTCTCAGTGATCAGTTGAGTTGTCTGTAAGTAAAATAAAATAAAAAATGATTCAAACTACAACGTAGCTTTTATCACTTTCAAGTTACAGCCCCTATTTTGGAAGACAATTATCTGAACAAGGGGGTCTCACCCTACACTTACAGTCATGCCCGAGTGCAAGTTCAGAGAGAAAAATAAATAGGAGTTTTTTCTAGACTAATGATTTCCTGTGTAAGAATCTGTATTTTTCCCTTTACTATATGATTCAAAAAGAGTATTTATTAACCACTTAAAGGTCCCGTGTAGGTTGAAGGCTTCAAAAGGACGTGAAAATAACACATATTCTTATACTGAAAAAACCTTTTAATGAACAATTTGAATGAAGAAGTTAAACATTCAAGACAGCTAAAAACAACAAGGGAAGGAAAAATAACATAAAAACAGAGAGGGAGGCAAACCATAAGAGACTCCTAAATATCGAGAACAATCTGAGGGTGCAGGAAGGGAGGTGGGTAGGGGGTGGGCTAAATGGGTGCTGGGCATTAAAGAGGGCACTTGTTGGGATGAGCACTGGGTGTTATATGTAACTAATGAATCACTGGGTTTTTCTCCTGAAACCAATACTACACTCTGTGCTAAATGACTTGAATTTAAATAAATACAGTCAACAAAAACAAAAACAAAACAGAACAAAAATATCTGCTATGGCGTATTTGAAATTCAAAGTTTATTTATTTATTTTGAGAGAGACAGAGACAGCACGAGTAGGGGAGGGCAGAGACAGGGGGAGAGAGACAGAATCCCAAGCAGGCTCCGTGTGTTCAGTGCTGAGTCTGATGCAGGGCTCAAACCCTTGAAGCCTTGAGATCATGACCTGAGCCAAAACCAAGAGAAGGATGCTTAACCAACAGCGCCACCCAGGCCCTCAGAAGTATCTGAAATTTAAATCATCTGACTTGATGATGATATCATCTTCACTAAAGAGAAAGAAAACATTTTTATGAAGAATAAAATACATTATTGTCTTTAGAATTTTTAAAATGCGTAAGACACTTCAGGAAATTTTTTTGAAAGCTTTAAGTTTAGCTTAATGCTAAAAAAGGAAATACACTATCTTTTTGAACTGACAGGTTTTAAGGGTTTTAAAATAACACTCTGTGCTAGACACACAAAGTTCAATTCAAAAATATTTGAGTGTTTATTATATGCTAGGCATATATTAAGATGACTACATCATTTTTTTCTGTCCTCAAGGATTTCGTAGAATAATATTTATCTGTATACCAAGACAACTCATAAAATGATACTGTACCACTTATATATCATCACCTATGCAGCCAGAGTAAAAATATGGTATTTACTACTATTTACAGGTTAGTTTTTATGAATTCTTTACTGAAAAAGCTTAAAACATTGGTTTGCATTATTCAGTATTATCCTGTACTACATGTCTTTGTGACAATGCAAAGCAAAATCATGTCAAAATGTGTTGGTGAGTGCCTTTACACCTTCCCATAGGAATGGACTTATGAAAATTCCAGCCATGTATAAAGATAACCTATAGAAACACAAAAATTCATTTCTCTTCAGTATTTAGTATTTTTTATGAACCATAATTTCCACATTTGAGGATCAGTTTATGCAACTCCTGTAGAATGTCATTTCATTTAACTTAAATGCAAAATACCCTAATGTTTTAAACCGATGTAGCCATACTTGGATAGGTATTTATAGTGAATTTCCTGTTTACATTACTACCTTGAGTTAATGGATTTATATGCAAATAGGGGCCAATTACCCATTTATGTCCATTATGCTTCAATAATATTTTGCCCTGGAAGTGTTTTGGAAAATGAAGTCTGGAAGAATCAAATGAACTTACTGTTTCCGTTAAATAAACAGGCCATCATCTTGGTTAAACTGAGTTCTATGCACAAGTATATTCAGTTCTTGGAGAACTGCTGTATCTTTCTATTACTTTTTCAACGTATGTGCATATTAAAGCCTTAACAATATCACATGCGAAGTGATTACTTTCTCTTCTAGGACATAGCATCACTGGAAGCATGAGTTATATTTGGATGTTGTTCCTAAATTTCCATAATTTCACAATTATGTCTAGCATACTTTATATTCTATCTCATAAAATCAATTTTTCTTCATATATAACAAATACAGTTATATCTTTTGATATTTTTGAAAGATGGCCTTTATAGTAGAAGTACATGAAGGTTTGGTAAATAAATACAAGAGCCATTATTTCTGTTTTAAGATAATCCCCTCTCCAACATCTGAAACAGACGGGTCCTGGACTCCAGACACCCTGATTGCCACCGATTCTCCTTCTGCTGAAAGTTTCCCTAATCTATCCCTGTGTATCTTTCACTGGCCTTCTGCCTTGAGAGCAGCTAGACTCTCATTTAGAAACAGTCTGACTTTTCAGGTCAAGTCAGTGCCTGACGCTTCTAGAAAATTTACGTTTCAATATCCCACAAATAAAATAAATAATATATAGATATTGTCTTCTTCTGCAATTTCAGTCTATGCAGCTGTAATCTAAAATAAACTTCAAAAAGTTTCCTAACTCCTATGCCTATGTCAACTTTGGAAAGATTACAGTAAGAAAGAAGCCAATGACTTCAAAAAGAAGATGGTGGATTGAGAACACATATAACCTACCTGGAATAATGTTGATAAATTAAGATATAGATGTACAAGTACAGTTTTAATACCACAAAAAGAAACTTTAACAATAGTACCTCCGAGGTGTTCAGACTTGTAGGGGGACACTGAAACTCTACGTTTATTTTTTGAATCATTTTATTTTTTAACTATATGAGTAAGCTACAATTTTATTTAAATAAACTAATCTTTTTAAAACTTTTTAAATGTTTATTTACTTTTGAGAGATAGAGAGTGAGCAGGGGAGGGGCAGAGAGAGAGGGAGACAGAATCCCAAGACAGAATCTGTGCTGACAGCACGGAGCCTGATGTAGAGCTTGAACCCACGAACCGTGAGATAATGACCTGAGGGGAAAGCAAGAGTAGGACGCTTAGCCAACTGAGCCACTCAGGTGCCCCTAAATAAACTAATATTTTTAAATAGGGCACAATCCTGTAATACTGGCTTTCAAAGGGTAATAAAACTGGATTGGGGCACTGAAAAATCATCTGGTCTACCCAGCCACCTATTGTCCAGCAGGCAGATGTTCAGATATTTCCTGAATCTTTATAATGGAGACAACTGAAAATGTTCAGACACATTGTGATGAGATATAAGTGAGATAAAGTAGATATTTTTCAACTGAGCTAGTTAAAAGCTTTAAAAGAGAATGAAACACCAATCTTCTAAAAACATAATGATACTCTAGATGGAGCCAGAGAAAAGATTCCATGGAGAGAACCAGATTGGAGTGCAAGAAAACTAACTGAAGTTGGAGAAGGGGAGCAGAGACTAGTGTAAGAGCAAAGCATGGGATCTGGAACTGAGCAGGATTGTCTGTGCAAAGAGTTCCCATCCTAGTCACGTGCTTTGTACACAGGTTCGTTCTGTGTCATCTGATCAAATCAGTAGTAAATAGAAATTGCAGCACAGGATTAATGGAAAGATGAAACAGGCTTATGAAATACCATTATGGCTTATCCACAATGATAACAACAAAATAAACCCACCTAAATAATTTAAAATTTTGGTTTTGAACATTTTTACTCATTACCGAGTTAGACTTGGTTTTTGTTCTCTAACAGTGCCTAGGCTTAATACTGGCATATTCTGTTAGAAAGTGTTTATAAAGAAATGGTAGGAATGGAATATTTCTTAGTTTTTAAATTTTTTTTTGTAACCTGTACATCCCCATCATAGTCAAATTCTTGTCCCCAGTGAAAGAATCAAATAGAAATGTAGAACAGTCATTTTCATTCATTTTTGCTCCTAGATAAAATGCCTAAAACTAAAATTTTAAAAAGAAAGGCGTCAATAAAAGCTAACAATAATTCTCAAACTAACAGGTAATTCTTCCCTTAAAATGGGAATCCAGACTTGAAATAAAAGTTGTGGATTTGTCTTTAGTTCACTCAGCCTTCCGGCCAGCCTTGAGCTTTCTGTGAAAGAAGCTGCAATGATCACAAGAAGAGACTTTTCTAGACACTCCCCCACCCACCTTATTTTGCTACACTGAAATTTCTCCATGCACAGTTGCAGACGGTTTGTCAGTGTTCTCTTCTTACGGCTCTCAAAGGGTATTTTCCATTCCTTGACAACATTTCAGAAATTATTGTTTTTATTTTAAAATTAGCATGAAATTTCTGAGAAATGAATTCTTTCTCCTCTTCAATCCCCTCTGATATCACAGCTGCTGTAGGAGGTGAAAAAGCCACACGATCCCTAATGGGTGTTTTGGTTTGCAAGGAAGCTGCAAAAGTCTTATAGCTTTATTCTTCTGAATAGAACTTACAGTAAAGTGTTTTTTTGCCTCAATCATCGGGTTCTGAAAGTGAGTGATGTTGGTGGGGAGTGAGGAAACAGTGCTGCAGGGTTTGCCTTGCTCCCTTTTATCACCAAGTTTTATCCTTTGCGGTGTTAAGAGAATCAGAGGAAGACACTACTTTCAAAGGAAAGACAACTTGTGGCATTTCTTGTTCTGCCTAGAATGTTATGAACTCAGTTCCTTCTATTTGGATTACTTTTTGTTCAAGTGCTTTTCTTAGTCACTATTATCCCTCCAGAGTTCACCTAGTGAATTTACATGAAAAAAGAGTATTTTTGTAAATGAAACCACATATTATGAACATATTAAGAAAAATCTAAATGGGCACCTAGGTGGCTCAGGGGGTTAAGTGTCTGTCAGCATCGGACTTCAGCTCAGGCCATGATCTCACGGTTCCCAAGTTCTGGCCCCGCATCAGACTCTGTGCTGACAGCTCAGAGCCTGGAGCCTGCTTTGTATTGTGTCTCCCTCTCTCTCTGCCCCTCCCCGACTCAGACTCTGTCTCTCTCAAAAATAAATAAACATTAAAAAATGTTTAAGGAAAAAGAAGAAAACTATTCAAATGGGTTTATAGATGCTATAAATAAGTTAGAGATTTCAAAACCTTGTTCAAGGTATTGTTTGATATATTTTCTTCGGTTGCATGCAATTTCAAAGGGCCCATTAAAGTTCTGTGGTTTACAACGAATAAAAATAAATTGCATTCATTTTAAAATTTAAAAATGTTTTTAAAAAGTAGAGGCACATAAAAATAATTTAACTATTAAAAAGTAATAAATGATTTAACTAGGTTGTGTGAAGGAAAGCGGAAGGTGTGAATAAAACACCCTTCTTGTACTTTTCTGGCCCTAGATCCACAGAATTAATACTAATACCTAATCTATAGAATAATTTTTCCAGCTTGGGGTAAATGTCCTGGAATATGACCAAGCAGCCCAACAGAGAGCAATAAATGTGTGCATATGGAGATTAAAAAGTCAAATATAGAACAATGAACAGTAACAAACTGTTGTACAAAATTACATATGTAAGGTAAATGTAAGGCTGAAACACTGCTCCACAGTTGGATACACGTATTTAAAATGGAAGGACATTTCAGAGTCTAGGAGAGAAATTCAGAGACAACCCCAACTTAAAAATTGCAAAAAGCAAAGAGGCAGCTGTGAAATCATTGGACTCTTCACCCAGATGACCAATGCAGATTACGCTGTTCTCCCTTAGCACTTGAACTGACTTATCGCCTTAAACAGGCTGATAGTTTTAATGTCATAGCAGATCTCCGACAGGAAAAATTTTGTTTTCTCCAAAAACAAGAGAGGCAATTTATCAAAAATTCTACATTAATTTCTTCTCAAGTTCACAAAAGAGTGAAATACAAAGAGGAAACAGTATAGCTTTGAAGGAGAGAAAGAAATAATGTAGCAAATCACGGCCACATTGAAAATGTCAGGATAAGGGAAATATCTGAAGAGATACATTAAAAGCCATCTCAAAGGTTTCTGAATTCAGTAACAAAAAATACAAGCAGGTAAACCATGTTTAAAAAATTTGAATCCAGAAAACAGATAAATCACAAGTGATTATCCATTTTGTCAACACATTTAACCATCAAATTCCTCAATATGGCTATCTCTATAAGCATTCAGTGTTCATTTACAAGAACATCTCTTTTTCCGACTATCATTTTTATAATGTTCCAGTGGCTTCCCATTGCATAGAATAAAATCCAAACTCCTTACCCCACCTACAATATCCAGCATAATTACCCTGCATCTATTTTAAAGACTCTTTTCCACGTGCTTGGCACCCACCGATGAGTCCTTCTTTCTTTCCTCATTTGAGTTGAATCACTTGCTTTGCCCTCTGCTTGAAGGGCTTGGAATACATTATTTTTTGTCTGGCTCATGATTATCATTTGGGTATCAGTTAAAATGTGGCCACAGGGGCGCCTGGGTGGCGCAGTCGGTTAAGCGTCCGACTTCAGCCAGGTCACGATCTCGCGGTCCGTGAGTTCGAGCCCCGCGTCGGGCTCTGGGCTGATGGCTCGGAGCCTGGAGCCTGTTTCCGATTCTGTGTCTCCCTCTCTCTCTGCCCCTCCCCCGTTCATGCTCTGTTTCTCTCTGTCCCAAAAATAAATAAAAAACGTTGAAAAAAAAAATTAAAAAAAAAATGTGGCCACAGCATTGCACACAATTCAAAAAAGGTTACTCAAACCACACCATGATCCCCTCTACCCTATCACTTTTTCTTCACAGAAAATACCAACCATCTAAAATTACAGCCTGGTGGGACACCTGGGTGGCTCAGTCGGTTAAGCTTCAGACTCTTGATCCTGGCTCAGGCCATGAACTCAAAATTCATGAGTTCGAGCCCCGCATCGGGACTCTGTGCTGAGAGTGCAGAGCCTGCTTGGGATTTTGTCTCCCGCTCTCTCTGCTCCTCCCCTGCTTGCTCTCTATCTCCCTCTCAAAATAAATTAAAAAAAAATTAAACTTAAAAAAATAAAGTAAAATTATAGCCTGGTTATTTGTTTGCTCACTTGATTATTTAAGTTCTATCTCCAGAAGATGACCTCCACAAGAAAATTGGCTTTATCTCTTTCACACACTATAGTGGCTCTAGTGTCTAGAAGCGACTTTGGCCCCAGGAAACACCCAAAATATTTCTGAGTGAATAAATGGCTATTTCTGAACAACGCATTTCAAGGCATTTAAAAATTTTTTTTAGGAAAGGAAAAGAAGATAACCCAAAATACCTAAAGTATAAAACTATGTGAATCTCAGAGGATAGATGTCGTTAGAAAGGTATTAAGTTCTAAATAACTTCCACACTATGCATTTTTTATATTTGATGCCATAAATATCATGAAAGCACCAAGGCTCTATCTTCATGCTAGTTGGTGGGGAACAACAGTAACTCAGCAGTGTTGCTTCCAGGATTCCAATCAATCAGAGTTAATGAGCAGTTAGATGCTCTGTAACATTTAGCCAAGGGGTCATTCCATCAGCTTATATGTTAATAAGTAACAGTGAGGATACAGGTAAGGGATAAGAGGTAAAGGAGTTTTAACAGTTTTAAAGGGGTTTTCTTGATTGGGATTCCACACAATATTTATAAGGACAGCTACCATTTATCGAGCCCAACACTATACAAAGTCTTCTATTATACATGGTTTCCTTTCATTTTTACAACAGCCCTGAGAGGGAATATTGTGATCCTTGTTTTTAAGAGAAAAAAGTCAAACCTCAGGGAGATTAATTTAGCAACCCCAAATACACAACCAGTGGGTGGTGGCTCTGGGATTGAAGCCTTGCTTATTCACCTTGCACATATTAAATCAGGGGTCCTCACGGTGAAGGGCTTCCATGACCAGATGTTCCCAAGGACCCTGTGTTTTTCTTCTTGAGGAAGAATTCTCCCCCAATCCCTCCATCTGGTCCCTTACGCCTCAAAATCTAAGAACTTGCCTCTAGGCTCGGAGCCACCACTAAAATCAGTGTGTTTCCCCTGATCCAGACATTACTTTCTCTAGCCAAAGTGCCAAAGGCTTCTCTTCATTCCTGTTCTCATTTCCTGCCTGTCAATATCATTCTCAGAATAAGGCTTGGCTTTCATCTTAGAACAAAGAAGGGAAAATAGTAATCGGCATAAAACTAAAATTGATAACTCGGGGTATGTCTGTGTATTTGTGAATTTGCCAAATTGCACTGAGCATCTATAGTGTAAAATACACTGCACAGCAGGGAAGACAATGCTAGATACAAATTCTTCCATGCACTCCACTTGGGCCCATAGCAGACACTGCTCACTAATCATAACCTTATTTCCTATTGAACCCAAGCAGATCTTGTCCTCAGAATCCTTGTAATCTCCCTAAGAAGCTACCATCAATCAGTCAGTCTTGTCACAAGGAATGAGACCAATTTGCTATACCTTTGGATGAGGAATGAAAGTTAACCAGGCTTTGAAGAATGTTTTGTAGTCATGAGAGAAAGGATATATCAGATGGAATTAATATTATAGAAGAAATAACAAAATCAGGAAAGCAAGGAAATGTGTACAGAAAAACAGATGTTTTTACATCCAAAAACACCAATGTTGTATACGGAGTAGCAAGAGGAAAAGGTGAAGAGTCAAGGCGTCGAAGAGGGTCCTAAATGCCCTGTAATACATTAAAAGTGTGCTTTCGCAGCAAGACAGGGGCCTATTTGTAATGGGTTTTTAAGAGAATAAGGCAGAGACTGACAACAGGATGAATTTTGCTGGACAAAGAGAGGCTGTCTCAACCAGTTAAATGGCAATGCTTAGAGTCAGGTGAATGGCAATATGATTATGCACTTGACCCCAGCTCTGGCAACAGTGATAGGGAAACAGATGCATCCAAAGTCCTGGCTGTAGGGACATGGGCGGCGATCAGTCACAGGGAGTCAGCAAAAGAGGAAATAAATAAAAGTTGTGCAGCTATGGCTGACAGTGTTTAAGAGTTTGCCAAACACTGGTGTGGACACTTACACTAACTCATTCAGTTTCACAAAAATTCTATGAGGTAGATATTTTATCTTGATTTTACAGAATAGGCATCTTGAAGCATGGAGTGTCACGCATTAGGTAGGTGACTAACACAGGACTGAAGTCTAACTCCATCTGGCCTCAGATTCATGCACCAAACTGATGGCTTGGGCCAGCAGCAGCAGAGGCAGCACAGGCACCCAGGATCTTGTTAGAAATGCAAATTCTCAGTCCCCACTCCAGGCCCGTTGAATCAGAAACTCCAAGAGTGGGGCTCAAGCAATGTGTGCTTTTGCACAAGTGGTTTTGATCTCACTGAAGTTCAAGAAGCCCTGCACTAAACCATTATATTTCGTTTTTCCGTCTTTTCTGCCCCCCCCCTTTTTATTGAAGTACAATTGATACATAGCATTATACAAGTGTAAGATGTACACCATGCTGCTTTGATACATTTATAAACTGCAAACTGACTGCCACCGTGGAACACTGTATATATTTTACAGCACGTTTAATCTGAGATGTAATGCCTGCATGATGAAGACGCCGAACTGGCTTTAAAGATCTAAAAGAAGAAACTTTTAAGTGATGAGTTTGCCATCACCCCCGTTGAGTCTGGGACACACAGGGCTTTCCTGTTAAAGATGATCAGTGAGTAGTGAGTAAGAAATGTGAAGCCAGACCTTGAGAGAGCCTGATGCTACAAATAAGAGTGAGCTGTGTATCCACACAGTGCATAACCTGAAATCTTGCACATGGATGAACCATCCCGAAGCCTTTTCCAGAAAAGGTCCAAGGGCAGAACATTAGGGCTGCTTTCATTTATAGAAATGCAATAGAAAGAATCTCCAGAAGTGGAAAGATGGAGCCATTAGGAAGAGTCAACTATCACCATGCAAGCTGAGACTCTGCCTGGTCCTTGGGTGATCACCTCTTAAGGTGAAACTGAAGAATTGAGGGAGAAGAGAATTTCTAGAAAAAGCTGATCAAACAGTGACTAGCATCAGAGGAAAACCAAGAGAGGATCACTGGGCTTATAAATTTATTCACTGAATTTTTTGAGAAAAAAGTATCAGAAGAATGTAAAGGGAGAGAACATTTTAAAGGATTGTCAGGAAAGTGCATTAAAGGAAGTAGCAAGTGGCAAGTATAGACAATGTTTTTGAGAAGTTCGGCAGTGATGGGAAAGGATTAATAGGGAGTGGGGACAGCAGGGAGATGGGCTAAATCTGCAAAATGGCCACCAGTTGGACACCTCCAGGGTGACATTACATGGAGTATCACACACTGTCACCCATGGAGATGGTCTTGGCCCTTTTCCTCAGGGGAGGCTGTGATTATAGACCTGTCATCTCTTCATCCTTCCAGTTTTCCAACCCCTCATCCCGCCACCCAAAAGAAACACCAAAATCAGTCCATGGTTCCCATAGTTCACTTTTTTGTTAGGAGGGACAAGAGAAGGTAACTGAGCAACTCAACTCTCCAGGGTCGTTAGGTCAGTGATTCTACAGTGAGAAATGGGCATGTATCTAGTAAGAGATTAAGTTGACCCCATATTTTTTTAATGTTTTATTTATTTATTTTTGAAAGAGTATGAGCAGGGGAGGGGCGGAGAGAGAGGGGGGAGAGAGAGAATCCCAAGCAAGCTCGGCACTGTTAGTGCCGAGCCTGATGTGGGGCTTGAACCCACAAACTGTGAGATCATGACCTGAGGTAAATCAAGAATTGTTCGCTTAAGCGACTGAGCCACCCAGACGCCCCCAAAGTTGACCCCATTTGCAACATTATTTTATATTTTCTCAATGAGAGTAGAACCTATTTTTTAAATAGACAACCAGAATCCAAAAAACAAAAAACAAAAACAAAAAAACAAAAAAGAAGCTTGATAAAATCTATAAAAGGGAGAGATGATAGATTTTTTTAAGGAGATACTGTGATTTTCAAATAGGGGTAACTTGTAAGGGAAGATGAATATCTCAGAGTGGAGGGATGTGGGGTGGGGAGGGTGTTGAGATGTCAGTGGCATAGATTTTACGAGGTTCGTAAAAACTGTCCTGGGGGCAGCATATGAAGGAAACAGGGAAGATTTAGACTGACCACACTGGCTTCTGAGCCCGTATGTGCTATCTACTATACGCAAGGACGTGAGCAAAACATTTAGTAGCTTGAAGCCTCAGGTTTCTTGAAGCTTCAGTGTCCTCATCTAAAAAATAAGAATGATAATAGTATTCTTGTAAAATAACAGTATCTCACATGCACTGCCACAAAGATTAAATGAGGGCTTAATACAGGAAGGGAATAGGTGTGATATCACGTCCACTTTTCACTTTCCGTTCCATGAGATCAGGAAGGAAGCAGGGAGTAGTGGGAAGAATTGCTTCGAAATCTGTCCCAAGAGAAGGAGCTAATAACAAACATAAAGGAACTCGCTAATATTCACGTAATGCTTTTGCCTATCACGCTACATACACCTTTTCTCCAAAATTTGCATTTTATAATAGAACACTCTTTTTACCCTTTTCTCAGAGCACATGGCCAATCTGTTATTAAATTTTTAAAAGAATTCTGAAGAGACAGGTGTCCCTTCAATTAGTGTTATCTCAAATGACTTTCTGCAGGAGGATGTGCTGCCCACCACGGTGGGAGTGTGAGAATTCACCCTCTGTCCGGAGAGAATGCAAATCATCCCACATACTCCTGTGCAGGCTGAGTAATAAATAGGTTTGCATTAGGATACAAATTTAATGACCTCATCCAGCATAGAACTAATTAAACTAGCATGTCAGCGGTAAAGATTGAAATGCTGGGCAAATCATGGTTTATTTCTGAATTGACAAGCACCAATAATAGTCGTTCCATCTGTGGGTTTTCTCAGCTATGAAGAATGTGTCTGCAGAGGCTCAGAAGCAGTGGCCTGAGCAGGGAAAGAAGCTAAGAGGCTGCCTGCATGTGGTGTTTACCTTCCACGGAGCCCCAGTCCACACATGAGACCCCGAGGGTCTTTTCCAGCTAGCTCCTGGCCTCTGCAAACTTCCCGTGCTGCAGCCCTGCTCCTGGATTGGGCCTCAGCAGGGCACAAACTTTGTACAAAGACAAACACAGTTGCGTGGGTGTGCATGTGCATGCCTACGTGTGTGCCTGTGTTTGTGTGCACATGTGCACTGGAGGGCCAGTCTGTAGAAACTATGTCATTAAAAAAAAGTTCAGAATTCTAAAAAGCAATTAAGGGTCAGAGGCCTGCAGCAGCCAACCCGTTTGTTAATCGAGAGAATTTGGACAGAATCAGAGCCCTAGAATATAGCTCTTAACCAAAGTTGCACGTAAGAATCATCTCGGAAACTTTAGAAAATCACTCTAGCCGGGATCCTAGAGATTTTGGGATAGAATCAGGATATTTATTTATTTTTTAAATGTTTATTTATTTTTGAGAGACAGAGAGAGAGAGAGAGAGAGAGAGCGCAAACATGAGCGGGGGAGGAGCAGACAGAGAGGGAGACACAGAATCCAAAACAGGCTCCAGGCTCTGAGCTGTCAGCACAGAGCCTGAAGCGGGGCTCGAACTCACAGACTGTGAGATCATGACCTGAGCCGACGTCAGACGCTCAACCGACTGAGCCACCCAGGCACCCCAGAATCGGGATATTTATTATTGATTTTTCAGGTGATTCTACTCTGAAGCCAGCTTTCAGAGTCATTCCCTTAGGTTCTAGACCAGAGGCATCATGAATCGTATGTTCCTAAGATCAAATCAGGATCCCAGGCTAAGAGGAAACATAGGGATTCAGCCTCTACTACACAAAAGTGTGGCATTAAGTGCCTTTGTGGCTGCTGGGAAATAGACACCCACCTATCCAATAACTCTCTCTCTCTCTCTCTCTCTCTCTCTCTCTCTGTGTGTGTGTGTGTGCGGGGGGGAACAATGCATCACTTGAGCTGAGCTGCTGATGCGCTCACTGCCTAGAGAGATGAAGATCTGAAGTTACCAGTTTCTTGGCAGAACTCCCTGCTTGAATCTCCCAACTGGGATCCTCTCCCCTGTCCCAGTTGGGGAAACCTGTACTGAATCCTGGATTCTTCCAAGTGGTCCTATTTGTTATGGGTGACTGAAACACGCTAGATCAGTCTTATAAAAGAAGGCACCTCCATTGATAGGAGAGCAGTAGCTCTTTAGAGCTCAGAATCTCCATCCTGACCCTGAAAATTTATTTAGGCTGGCCCTCCACAGTCTCTGACACTACTCAGATGAGTCAAATGTAGATATAATGGGGGTCAAATGTAGGCCCACTGAACTCTGAATGCTCTAGGCACCATATGACTCAATGCGCTCCATGTGTCCACATGTTCCTGGAAAGACAATTACCGTCCACCACATCCTCCAGTATTCTGCCTCACCTCTAAGGACTAAGAGAACGCTATCCCAATCCGGTTACAATTAAAACATATCGTCCTCTCCTGCCCCTGTCCCACAAACAAATAGGCTTAATTCCATTAGACCCTCTGTCTGTTTTCTCCAATCTTGGCAGGGAGCCCAAGTGTCCTGGGTCAATCTGTTCATCAGGACACACATCCATGCACTGTTCTGAATATACTCTCACAGGTCTTCTAGATTCCCCAAACCCTTTGACACTCTGAATATGCCTTATCCCTTCTGATGCTGAAAATCAACTAATCACTGGGAACTGGGCTCTGAAGCCCTATCAGATAATGGTTTTGTTTTTTGTTTTTTGTTTTTTCTATTCCTCTCATATGCCATCTGCCACTAGCTTAGAGTTCCAATAGGAATATTTCACACTCCTTATTGCAACTCCCTTTCCTACTTCCATACCCTAAACTAAAATCTTCACCACCAATGAACACTCATTTCTGTTATTTATAGCCTCCCCTCATTCATCATCGATGTTAGTGCCTGACACTGATTTTGTAAGGAAAGTGACTGCCATCGTTGGTTGTGGTATCAGTGTGCGTGTAGATAATCCAACCACTGTAGTTGTTCCTTAGTTTATTAACCAATATCTCCCATGTCCTACATTTACTTTAATGATTCATACCTCGGACTTCATCATTACTTTATCACTACCCAAACTACATTACAGACATCGTAGTCTAGTTACCACCTTGTAACTCAAGCCCTCTTATGCTAGTACCTCTAAGGTTACTTTATTCGGTCTTTGACATCTTATAATTCCAATAAACTGACCATATCACATTTACATTGTGCACAATCTTCCTGATGCTCTCACTCTCCTTCCTAGCTGATTTAGATTTCATTGTCCATCATTACAATACCTTTGGCGAATGCACTTCAATCTCCTTGCCCCATCTCCTTCCATTATCAAAATCCCAAATTGGTTTTAAACACATCTCTGTCACTTCCATATACAGACTTTAAGATTGAACATGATATAGATAAAGATTAACAAATGTGCTGAAGAGTCTTACTTTGAATTTATAACCACAGTGCACAAGATAAATTCTTAGCACTGCCAGTCCAGCATTTTGCTGGTTAATTTACTCTCACTTTCAAGACAACCCTTTCACATCTTTCCCTCTGTTCTCACATCTCCAATACATCTCATTCTCAGTTAATGTGCTGAGAGAATTCCCTTACCATCCCATGACAATCCCAACGAACTGAACTTCATCTGCAAAGCAAGTCTCTATCTTCCCTCCTGATCCAGTGGCAGGCTGATGCAAAGTTCTTTGCAAGACTTGTCTGTTCTCATTGGCCCACTTCCCCACCTCCTTTCAGTGGTACCCATTCCAGTCAGGCTTTTATTTCACAACTCTGGAAGTCATTCCTATCAAGTGTCTAGTGGGCACTTCTCAGTTCTCATTCTACCTGGTCTCTCAATAGCACTTATCACGATTGATTCATCTTTCATTCTTAAAACATCACCCAAGCCCCCTTGGCCATTAGGACATCATCATTTCCTGATTTCTCTCATGGTGCACTGGTTGCCCCTTCATAGTCACCATTGTTGGACCCTCTCCTTCCTGACTTCCAAAGCTGGCATTCCTCAAAGTTCAGTCCCACTTAACTTTGCTCTTCTCTATATGCACGCTCCCTTAGTGAGCTCACCCAGTCCCCTGGCTTTAAAAATATTTCTACGCTGAGGTTCTCAATTTTTTATCCCCAACCCCTACTTCTCCCCCTGGGTTCCTGATTTATAGATCCAAATCCTATGTGACAATCCCTTTTGGTTGCCCAACAGGAATTAAAAGCCATCACATCTGGAAAAATGATTTACTCAGTTCCCCAGGCGAAGGGGTTGAGGGGCGGCGGGCAACCTAAGTCAACTCTGACTCTTTTATTTTCTTACTCCTTATATGCAAATCATCACCATGTACTACAAATGTTAACCTTAACCAGATTTCAAATACAACTCCCACTCTGAGCCACAACAACAGTTACTATATTTGGGTCACCTTTATTTAGCAGACTGTATGGAGATATTACCTGTATTTGGCTCGTGGATAAATGGATCTTTAAGTTTCTTATTAGAATAGATAGGCCATATGTCTTCTCTTGGGGGAGGGAAGGTAAAATTATACACTCTTGTTAGTTATGGAAGAAATTTCTACAATTTTAGGTAAAGAGGTAAAGCTTGGACAATAGGTACAAATGTGTGTGTGTGTGTGTGTGTGTGTGTGTGTGTGTGTGCATGTGTGTGTGTATACGGTAGTGTAAGAAGGAAAGATTACAGGTTAGACTTGAATAGTCAGATGAAAATGCTCACCAAATGTTATTTTGAACATTTTACTGTATCAGTTCAGCAAAATTAATGCTTATAAATGCTGGGAGCATAACTGAGAGAGAAAACCATTAGATAAAGGCTATAATCTTAGCACATTGGAAGAAAATTATGTGAAGGATGAAAATGCTCAACACGGAGATTGAAATGAAAGGTTTTAAGATGTCCACAATCTCACTCAGAGTGCACAGACTTTGAGGATTCAGGGAAAAATACCCAAACTGGTCTTTCTTCTCCTGCCTATGCCTTAAACAATTCAAGCCTCAGTGTTACTTTGTGATCGACTCTATCTAGTATGCCCATTTTCTCCTTCTATTTTTTTTCTACTTGTAACCATCCCTGTCTTTCCCTTCCCAACACCTCCCACTGATTTACACCCACCTCCTGGTACTGCTATTGCAAAAGCTTCTTAGTTGCTTTGAGAAATCCTCAGACTTATCCTTCTAGAAACACCTTATGTACTTGAGTGAGACACATCTTGTTCCAATGTCACTTCCAACAACATATTCCCAACCTATCACTTGTGACTCCGTATTTCTTATAAACAAATGCAACTGCTTCTATTCGTCTTTTAGATACAAGCATTTTATAACTCCACCACCACCTTCTGTAACATAAAGCATAGCCCTCATTCTTTTTCATATGCATTCCCCACTACAAAGAGCCCCTATATTTTGGACCCAGTCGAGGCAGAAGATGCCTTGAACAATGAGGCAGTGTCAAGTAAGAAGTCCACAGAGTCTCCATGTGGCTGACAGGAATGCTGCTCAATGTGTTTTCTGGGGGCAACACTGAACCCTGGGAGCAGACAGAGCTGGATGTTGGTAGTGGCTAAATTTTGCATTAACTCAGACATAATTAGCTCCTGAATGTAGCAGCTGAAGAGGACACTGACAAAACAAAATGAGATTAGTTCCACGTGGACAGAACAAGAGCCAGGACTAGAACTCTTCAGACAGAATGGCTTCTCTTTGTTGGATGCAGCCATTGCTACACAGGGGCTGAACACTTTAAAGTCCCAAACCAAATAAGTAACCTGGGCCAAACAGGACTGTCTCTCTTCTGTGACCCACTGGCCAATCCTTATCTATGATACAATCCAAACTGTGCCCTGCCCATCTTTTAATAGTCAATCTCACTCATACTTTGATGACTCCAGTCCTCTCTGCCTATCTAGTTCTCAGAACTCCATTAGCATGTGTAGACTGCACAACATCACACAGCACCCACATATATACGTTTACAGTAGTCACTTCATGTTTTCCCCAGCTCTGTTGAGATGGTTCTTTTATAGCTACTACCTTGCTGAGGCTATCTGGTAAAATAGAACTAAATGGTCTCTTTGCCACCAGTCACTACCTTTCCAGTTCATCCTCACTCTATTTTCATAGTGGTCTCGAAACCAGAAATCTGATTCTGACATAGTCCCACTTAAAACACCATTGCTTAGAAGATAAACGTCAAACCTCTTGGATGCCTATGGTCTTTATCCAATTTGTCTTTGCCATGTTGTTTCCCAATATCTAGTTCAAGCTATAACTGCATTACCAACTTGAGATTTCCTAACCAGGTGAAAGAATCTGATATCCCAGGCCTCTGATCATTCAGTGGATTTGTCACTTCTAAGAACCCCGTCCTGATGCTCCAAGAAAGTCTCGAATTCATCCCACCTCTGCTTTCATGATGTTTTGCATCTCTACCTGCTCTTGGCATTGTAAATGTTTTCCATGTGTTAATCATCCCTTTACAACATGTTCCACCAAAGCCAAGGCACTGGGTTCAAATTCCAAACTGGTGATTTTCCCAAATCATTTAGTAGATACTCAGGGTGAATTACTGAGCCCTCTGCACCCAGCCAGCAGTGTTTGGGGGAGGAAAGTTGGTTAGATATGTAGAATAAGGTTAAAAAGATACATATCTCTTTGCTATAACTAAAAGGAACAGGAAACAAGATTATGAATCAACAACACTAAGCAGGCACCTTCTCAGCGTTGGGACTTCTGTGTATGCTGTGGATGAAGAAAGAGAAGTGAAATGCCATCAATAGGAAGTACTTAGCTGCAGCCCAACTGACCTCAACAGTGAAGTCTGATTTGTGTACTTCCTCTTTGTTTTTGATGCTTGCTCATTACCATGGTTCACAACGATCCCTGTTTTATAATCAATAAAGAGGAAAGGTCTTCAATTTGCATTGGGGTCCTGAATTTAGGGTTACTCTGCATAGACTGGGCACCAAGGGTTTCTGGGCCTTCTTGGGTTGAGTAAACCAGGAAGTCTTTCTGTTAATGACCCTGCCCCAGCCACTACTTATACTTCTAACACTAGCCACGTACCGTGGCAGCACCAAGTAAGGTATAACTCCAAGAATGCACAAAGGCCCTGAGATGGATTGATTTTGTTTTATATGGAAAGTAAAATGACATGACAAAGAGAGTAACTGTTCCATAAAATCGGGGACTTTTGTTCATCAGCAGATGATTCCTTTGTGTAAGGTTAACCCATGGTGGTTCTACAGGCTCCTTTTCACCTGGTACAGCATCAGTTTCACAGACCACAGAATGGGCCTGTGCTCTGGGTACTCCCTGAGATATCATCACGGCTAGCACCCAGCTTTCATCTTCCATTTGACTCTACGTTTTGTGGGGATGTCATTTTTAGATACAATGTTCATAATCCTCATATTCTAACCCACAGCTGCTTTGGTTTCTAATTTCCCAAGTTCCAAGTGAAAAGAAATGTGTGTTAATCTCAAGGTAGAAGATTGATATTGTCACTGGTGTGAGTATACCCCGCTTTAAAGCCTGGAACTATCACAAAGGAGCGACGTAGCCTTGAGAAGGGCATTCCACACCTCCAAGCTCTGATTTCCTCTTCTAAAACGAGAAGAACAGACCACTCTTCTTTTATTCTGCTGTAACTGTGAGATGAAGCAATACATAAATGTACGCCTAACACCCAGCCTCTTGAGAGCAAGCACTCGATGGACCATTTTCCTCTAATGTAACATGAGGAAAATTTCACATCATCCAGCAAAGCACTTAATTAATATCAAACAAGTAGGTTTCACCATTCACCCTGCTGCACTGGTCTTTTTTTTCGTAATGATTTTTATTTAGTGTGTGTAATGAAAAGTCCATGTGATAGATACAATAAGGATGCCTACTTAATTTGTGAATTTGTATTCCCGATTCCTCAAATACATACTTAGCATATCACATACCCAAATTCAATTTATAAGTCATGTCTCTCTCAAGCTCTCACAGTAAAATAATGGACTCTAATATGAAAAATAAAATTATCAAATGTAGAAATGTTGCATCCCAATTATAAGTCACATAAAAACCAGAGGACGCTTTAAAATGATAAGCCATAATTGAGCATACCTATTATCATCATCTGTTCCCAGGCAGTATTCCATTTTCCATCCATGACCGATAAAATTGAGACCGTAAATAAACTAGGTTGGGAACATTTTAAACTGTTGAATTTTCTTTTTTTTTTAATTTTTAAATGTATTTATTTATTTTTGAGAGATAGAGAGACAGAGCATGAGCTGGGAAGGTGCAGAGAGAGAGAGGGAGACACAGAATCCGAAGCAGGCTTCAGGCTCTGAGCTGTGAGCACAGAGCCTGACATGGGGCTCGAACTCATGAACTGTGAGATCATGACCTGGGCCAAAGTTGGGTGACGCTCAACCAACGGAGACACCCAGTCACCCCTAAACTGATGCATTTTCTTCTGGTAGAGCACCTAAACCTCTCCCACATCTGGACAACCATTAAATAACAAGGCTGTGAAGAAGAGAGAGGATTACTGAAGCCTGCAGTCTCTCAAAGGCTGTGTCTCAGGAACCAGCAAGGTAAGGGGGCTATCTGATCATTATAGAAGGAGAGGATGTTTAGCAAGAGGCATATGCTGGTTCCAGAACTAAGAAAGGAGGAGTCAGCAGGTAAAAGGGCTGGAGCCCCAACCTGGATTAACCCAACTCCGAAATACTCATGCCTTGTCAATACTCTCCTGTTTGTGATGAAGGGCAGATAATCCAGTGATTTGATTTTGTTAGACTTCCCAGAAAAAAAAAATTAGAATTCTTATCGACTTTTTTTTTAAACTTAAGTATAGCTGACACACAATGTTATATTAGTGTCAGGGGTACTACACAGTGACCTGACAAGTCAACACATTACGCTCTGTTTACTGCAAGTATAGCTACCATTTGTCAGCATGCAACCCTATTACAATATTGCCCACATTCCCTGTGCTGTACCTTTTCATCCCTGTGACTTAGTCATTTCACACCTGGAAGCCAGTACCTCCCACGCCCCTTCCCCCATTCTGCCCATACCCCCACTCACCTCCCTTGTGGCAAACACCAGTTGGTTCCTTGCATTTATAGGTCTGTGTCTGTTTTTTGTTTGTTCATTTGTTTTGTTGTTTAGATTCCACATAGTAGTGAAATCATATAGTGTTTGCCTTTCTCTGTCTGACTTATTTCACTTAACGCCATCTTATTGACTTCTTTTCTGAATATTTGTAAATGTTTGATAATCACTCTGAAAAGGCCATTAAAACTGTTTAAAATGGATCCCTGTATTCCATCAATTAACATGAACTAAAGGCCTTCATGGAAGGTGTAATAAGTCATTAGGACATTAATGCAGTCTGGACTCACAACAACTGGATTCTGGAGAGAAAGAAAAGACATTCCCCCCCCCCCCCTTCTCCCTCACTCCCTCACATTTTCCTCTCACTGCAATCCTAAACTGCTAGAAAGGAAGGCAATTGCCTTTAGACTGAATCAGTGTCTCAAACAGTATTTTGGGCATTCAGAGTGTTTTAAAAATCAGAAAATTTCACATGCACTCTAGAGTTCCAGCTCCTTTTGAGAATTTAAGACTATCTTGCAATTGGGCCCAGTGTTCAAGCTAAATTCTATGTTACGGAAAATGGCAGGAGGAACAGTACTGGTTATAAACCTGTCGTCTACACATTGTCAACAGAGAGAAATAGCAACTCCACGGACCACAACCTCTGATTTATCTGGCCATCGTTTGCAGAAAGTCATTTCCTAGTGAGTAGAAAAACATGCCTCTCATTGGAGATAGAGACATAATGTTCCCTGTTTCTCTCTCTCTCAGTAAGAATTCAGCTATTGATCCGGCTGGGATTTCTGGCCTTTCCTCTTCTTCCATTGCTGAAAGGGTTCCAAACGCATTCTCTTACTTCACCTTACACTAGACCTTACACATTCCTTGTGAGTCCGGAGAATATCCTTATTTTGCAAAGTTAGAAAATAGGAATGGGGAAGTTGGCATTCCCCAGTTCATAATGCTACACAGAGGAGGAATAGAAAAAGGAATCAGAACTTCCTCATCATGTTCATCTCCTAAGAAGAGGCAGAGAAGAGACAGAGCGAGAGCGAGAAGAAAAGGAGCATTAGAAAGAGGGAGAGCCTCAGTACCTGCAGGGAGACCAAAGCTTAAGAAGAGTCAGAGATGCTTGAGAGCATCCAGCACGGCACCTTAAGGAGAAGGAAGTCATGGAAGACCATCCTTAACCTTTGTAACATTTTACAGCACCTAAAGCTTTCAAAATCACATAATTTCATTTGGGGATGATGGGAAGGCCAGCTCAGAAATCTTCAGTAACCACTACCTGTTGAGAAGCAAATCTCAGCTCAATACACACAATAACACTGGATAAGGATTTTAGAAGCTTCAGAAGTTTTAGCAACACACTCACACACACACACACACACACACACACACACACAACACTGGGGGGAAAAAAAAGCAGATGCATCTGAAGAGTCTTAAGACTACACAAGTAGATGATGACGAAGATGAGGAGGAGGAGAACACAGCATAGTTAAAAAAACAAAAAAACCAAAAAACTTTTTTTTAAGTTTTACATTTATAGCCCTTACACTCCATATCCACCTTCCTCTACAACAAAATTATATGACACCTCACATGATTACGGTACATTAGCCACAATTAATGAAGCAATGTTGATACATTACTATTCACCAGAGTCCATAGTTTATTCAGCTTTCCTTAGTTTTGACCTAATGTCCTTCTTCTGTTCCAGGATCCCACTCTGGATACACATTAAATTAGCCATCATGTCTTCTTAGGCTCCATTTGGCTGTGGCAACTTTCAGATTTTCCTTATCTTTGGTGACTGACAGTTTGAAGGAACATTGGTCAGATATTTTGTGGCATGTCCTGCTACCGGAATTTGGCATTTTTCTGGACTTACAGGTTTGGGAAAAGAAGACCACAGAGGTAAAGTACCATCTTCATTTCTTCCTATCAAAGATACATATTATCAACATAATCATGGCTGTCGTTGGCACTTATTGTGTTTGTCAGGTTATTCTGCTGTACACTTAACTCTTTTTCTACTGTAAATGTTTTCCAATTTCCGTATGTACTGTCTGGAAGGAAATCACTATGTGCAGCCTATATTTAAGGAATGGGGAGCTATACTGTCACTCTTTGAAGGCAGAATATCTCCATAAATTATTCTGAATTCTTCTGCACAGAAAATTTGTCCCTTCCTCCCCATTACATATTTATTCAATCAGTTATTTATAACAAGATAGTTGCATTGATATTTATTTTATACTTTGAGTTATAATCCAATAATACTTTATTTTGTTGCATAACTTTTTCCAGCTATGGCAATTAGGGTTTTGGTTTGTTTAGTTTTGTTTTTAGCACTTCCTTGCTTTCTGCCATGACAAGACGCTCCATGCTCATCTAGTATATTCTCTACCTCATTTCTAGAATCTGCCCTTTCTCCAAAGAGTTCTCGTTACTTTTACTGGAGAACAGTATTAGAAACTAAGATCTGGACACTTAGTCTGCGTGTAGCTACTGGGGACATCAGCTATGCTGTCCATATAGCACTTCAAAATTGACCAAGTGTGTTTTCCAGCCACAATTACATCCAAACCTTATGAGGGTCCTCTAAAGAATACTGTGCTTGTATTGTGTCACTCAAGAAATTAATTATCTGAGAGGTTAAGGCACCAAGTTCAAGGCTTCAAGTGTAGTGTATGGTAGAATGAATTGTTTGTCAAACAAATCCCCTGTTTCAGCCATTCCACAAGACTAGGATTATAGTAGCTGATCTGGAACCTTCCTTTCTGAATCTCATAATTTCAGAGATACAATTTAAATATCTAAGTACATAAATACATATTTAATCCTACAATGATTGATCCTTCAGAGGAAATGTACATTATCCTGGAGCTGTGGCAGAATGACAGGAGCACTTCACCACAATGAAGGGGGAAGAGGAAGGTCCATGATGCACTGGAAATGTGATATTTACACTGAAATCTTGTAAGAGTGACAGTCAGGGAATGAATGGGTGATGCATTGTACAGAGAGGGAAAAGTATAAGCAGAATGCACAAAATGTTCTGGATTGGAAAGAAAGCTTGATTTGTTCACAAAGTTAAAATGAGATCATGAAGGTAGAGTGTAATCATTAAGGGTGAACGGCCTATATGTAGGAATAGTAGAGCAAAGGTCATGCAAGACTTATAGGCTAAGATGAGAATTTTTTAGATTTTCTTTTATGAGTAATGGGACATACACATATATTTTAAAGCAGGGAAATGGAATGATAAAATATATGATCTAAATATATTATTTTGACTTCTGTGTGGAGAATGGGTAAGAAAGAGGGCAAGGCTGAATACAGGGTGACCAACTAGGAAAATATTTTGGCATTCAGCTAAGATGGTGGTAACTCAGTCTGGAGTGTTTGAAGTGAGAAAGAAAATAAACGGTAGGATTTGTGAGCTATTTATGTTATAGGGTAAAAGTGAGAGAGTTACTTGGATAGAAAAATGTGGTCAGATTGATGGGCAATGCTGGGAGCTCAGTTAAGATGACAGCCTGAATATATATATCATAAGCAATATAACCAAGCTCCCCAACTGTGAGATTATCTTCAACTTTTTGGTTGTCATCATAGAGAAGGTTGATAGAGAGATTCATCTAGAAGGGAGTATGGGCATGGAGGGGGAAGAGAGCAAATGACTGGAATCACACACTGAAGCAGGAGATGGAGAAAAGTGATGTTCGCAGGAAGCTAAGTGTTGGGGGAAATGGAGAACATGGTGGGGTGAAAGAATATTGGAGGTATTCAAATGAGCCAGCCCATAAAAGGGAGGGTTTGACATCTGCACAGGGCATGTTAACTAATGTCATAGGTGACGTAGTTGTTGGTGATGACAAATTCCAAGATGCACGTGATGAAAGACAAAATGATGGTTCAGTTGAACAGGAGAGGGGTGAGAGGTCAGGATGTGGGATGAAGGGGCTCTGTGGATGCTAATGACAACAGTTGCAGTGGAGAAGTGGCCTTGGGCCGAGTTCCAGTCTTAATGAGTGAGTATGAGCATCCCGAGGTTGGTTTTTGAGAGAAATCAGGAGGAAGAAAATGGCACAGCCCGTTATGAATCTCAACAAGGCAAGGTAGAGCCAGAGGCATTATTCTGTACCCACTATTTTAAGATCATATTGTTAGTATTTGGTACTTATTGTTCTTTCCATTCTGGGAACCTTGAATAGAATAACTGAAGGCTCACAGACAAGTCTTAAGGAAGAATTTTAGATCTCTCATCTGTGGGCATCAGCTATTCTGTACCTCCATGCTTTGGGAACAGGAAGAAATAAATACGCATTCTCCTATTACCATGTACCAGCACTATCATCCCAGACATGTCATGTAAATTTTCTGAATCTCAGGGTCCTCATTTGTTATATGGGGCCAAAAATATCCATTGCACTGAGATTATTATGAGAACTACACACGCAAGTATGCATGAAAAATACTTAGCACAGAATTGAACACTTCAACTGCTTCGGTTTATTCTTCTATAAATGGGGCACCCACCTCATGGAAATTTTATAAAGAATAACTGAGTCAATATCAGTAAAGTTTTCAGAACAGTGTTTGGCACATGGTAGAGGTTATATAACTATGGGCTATTTTTTTTATTACTAAAAGAACCACAGGGTAAGATACCCAGTCCCCAAGTGACCAATTTTGTTGACATCAGTTGTCTTCCTTCATGGATTTATAGAACTTTCCAGCAAGAAGTTAGATGGATGGAGAAACAGGGACTAAAGGGTCGGGATCAGTCTGTCCCCTCGGTCACCTAAGGGCCCACAGAAGACCCCAATCTCAGTCCTGTGTCTCTGTCCACAGCATCATGCTGGGCAGGCTGCAGGGGGCAGTGCTCTTCAGGGAGAAGCTGCAAACCAGCAAGGGGCACCTTAAGAGCAGAAGGCATGACCCATCCTCCTGCTGCCCCATGACTCAGGGGCCATTTTGGGAGCCCATCTTCTTGCTTCTGCCACAGGCTGCCACCCTGGAAAAACAGCCCTCACGGGAGGGCTGCACCATCAGAAAGCGCCCAGGCCACAGTTGATTGGACTTGACCGGCCTTTATTTAGTGTCAGGTCTGCTCTGATCGGCCTCATTAACCCTGGTGACCGCATGATGCTTTTTAATGAAGACCCTAACTGGCCCAAATCTCAATTTAGACAAAGGCACCTTTGAAAATCTCTAAATCGCACACTGATCAATTTCCACTTAGGAAAAAAAAAAAATCAAAGCCTTCACTGCTGGGTGGTCAGAAGCAGCATCAGAATCTGCCTCCTTCTCGCTTCTCAGGCCAAAGAAGGTAGCAAAACCAGGGTCAGGATGGAGGAGCAGCACAAAATAAACTAGGGTTCTCAGGTGAAGCCCTGCCGGTTGGTGACGAATTCCTCCCCAGGACCATTTTCATGTGGGGCTGGCACTCCATGAAAAAGCCTTTCCGGCTCTGCAGGGCCTCTGCATAAGTGGAGGTACCTATTGTTCTGCAGGATGGTAGCTTGGAAGAACAGTCTTCATAGGAAGCATGATCCATGCTCCTTCCCACTAGCAGCCAGTCATTAGGAGAAGGGAGAGGAGATGCGTGAAATCATCCCCCTCAAGGGATAAACAAGAATGGAAGGAGCAGCGGAGTAGAGCTAATTGGGTTAAAGAGAGGTGGGGACCGGCCAGCTTTATGTGGGAAGTCTGAGGTAGACCGGAGAACCCTTTCACCAGGGGTAGCCATTCCATTCTGCTCCAGATTTTTGTGGCAGCATAGGCCCAGGGCTGTCAGAGGTTCAGCTATGTCAAGAAAAGCTGCAAATGGAGATTCATGATGGGTGTGTGTGTGTGTGTGTGTGTGTGTAAAGCCTCTCAGGTTCATTTATCAGTGCTAGTGACTAAAATTCTTGTTTTTAAAAACTTGTGCGTCATAACTTTCTCAGTCAAATATACAAAACTGTACGTCCAATGCAGCCTGTATGCCATCCAATCAGGCTTCTGAGTTATAGCATTAGACTCAGAGCAATGAATGGCCATGCCTTAGTTTCATCCCTTTTAATACAGTATCCAATAAATATGGAGACTAGGCCACCCTCTTTGCAACAGACACTGGGCAGGTTGCTGGAGAGATGTAATCTGCCTTCAAGCATCTTATAATGCAAATGGGGGAGGACAGACAACGAAATTAGTAATCCCTGCTTACGTAATACATACAATGACAGGCAAATACAGGGTCCTATGGAACAATATCAGAGTCAGTCATGAACAGTCAGGCAAGCCTTCTGGAAACAGTGGTCAAGACAAATGTGGTTTTGACATCTCAGCAAAAGCCATACTCCTCATTTCTACTCTGTCTTCTGATTGGCATGTAAACACTTGTTAAAATGTTTAGCTGGATGCACTGACTACTTAACTTAGTATTCTTAGTCTCACTCCATCTCACCCAGTTGGGTTACCAGTATTCTCAGACTGACACGCTGAAAGCTGAAAACCCCTGACATTTTCCACAAGTTCGTAAATATGTTCTGAGAAAATTTAAGCAAAAAGCAAAAGATGAGGAAAGGAAAAGATAACCCCTAATATTAATATATTAATCTACAACTCCTGAAACGTATTTCAATCATCCCTCTTTTGTCAATAATTTTTTTTTTTTTTTAATTCCCAAATCGGTATTTCTGGAGTTGTCTCTGTAAGGTACCGAAAACCCCATGGTGACTCTACCTTCCTGAATGGAGGGATTTACTTCCATAACCATGTGGCTCCAGGGGGCGCTCACGAGATGAGACCACAGCCCAGGATGTCTGGAGAAGAGGCATCACCTGTCTTATTGTGGCAGGACATCCAAGACCATTTTCTACACTCAACCCTGTGGAGCTTCCACACCAGCTCACATTCACATGGGGCATTCCTGCAGCAAACTTTTTTGGTGCAACTGCATTGTTCTTACGGTTACCGCACTGACAAAAGTGAATAAATGAGGCGAATAAATTTACTTAAATCTTTTTAAAAAATTTTCTTAATGTGTATTTATTTTTTGAGAGAGAGACAGAGTGCGAGCAGGGGAGGTGCAGAGAGAGAGGGAGACACAGAATCTGAATCAGGCTCCAGGCTGTCAGAACAGAGCCTGACGTGGGGCCCGAACTTACAGACCGCGAGATTATTACCTGAACGAAAGTTGGACGCTTATCTGACTGAGCCACCCAGGTGCTCCAAATTTATTTAAGTCTTAACCTAGGTCAAATTCAATTCAGAAATGAAGTTGACTTTAAAAAAGATCGGAGAATGTATTGCAAAAGCCAGTATTTTGATAACATCATCCAATGTACTTTGTAAACACAAGCATGCCTCTCAACTTGAGGCTCAAACTATGTTTTCTACACCACTCAGAAGCATGTGTGGGTGTGTGTTTTTCCTCCAGAAAATGTCTCCTTACATTTTTTTTCACTTCTGGCAGTCAAGTGGGGCTGGGTGTGGTTCCTTCAGTATTTACTTTTTCTTTCTCATTCAGCAAATGTTTACTTTTATTTTCTTTTTCATTCAACAAATATTTATGGTTATGAGGCAAGCACTGTACTTTTCAGTTTATTAACAACCCCCAAAACCTAAAACATGAGGGGAAAAAAAGAATCTCCATAAGCCACTTCCGTTTGTCAAAGCCAACAAAGCCTATGCAAATGAGTCTGTTCAACAAACACAGCAAGATGGGAGGTGAATGCCCACTCTGTTCTGATGTTGAAATCAACATGTATTCAACAGCCCTTCAATGCACATCTTCCTACGGGGTGTGAGATCCCTTGCCAGGAGCGGGAAGGCTACAGGCAAGCAAAGACTCTTCCCCAAGGAGCTTATAATCTAGGAGGAAAGATAACAACACGTACATGAATACGTAAAATATCAGATAGAGAGATATAGGACCCAAAAGAGGCCTAAAAATAAAGAGCTTTGCTTAAGGGCTTCAGAGAGGATAGACTTACCCTTGATCTAGAGTATTACAAATGCATCAAGAGACTATAGCCTTTGTTCTGAATCTTGGGATTTTTAGAAGCATGGACCAAAAAAGGAAAGCATGATTCTGGAAAATAAGGAAAGCTCAGTGGGAAAGGGAGACACCAGTATTGAATATCATAGTGACAGTTGTAGAAGATAAGGCTAGAAAAACAAATCGGCACCACTGGGAGGGCCTTGAGAGGCAGACTGAAGCTGATTTAAATTGAGAGACAATGTGGAATATAAATAAATATAAATATAAATATAAATATAAATATAAATATAAATACAAATATAAATACAAATATAAATATAAATATAAAACAGCCTAGTAACATTAACTAAGCTGTGTTGTAGGGTGATTTGGGCTGCTCTGTGTAGAATGTACTGGAAGCAAGGAATCTAACGGCAAGGTAAACATTCAAAATGGTGATAGTAATTAATATTAAAACAGTAGCAATAATCGCAACACTTAGGTAGCCCTTACCAAGGCCAGAAATTATTTTAAGCATTTCTGCGTATAATGACACATCGATCCCTCTCTAGCACCCTATGAAGTAGATATTGTTATTATCCCCACTTTACTAATGAGGAAGTTGAAACGAACTGTTTGCACATGGTCACCCACCTTGGAAGGGCAGAGAGAGGTTTTAGACCAGAAAGGCAGGTACCAAGCCCCCACCCCTTAACCTCTGCATTCTGCTCTCTCACAGAGAAGCCAGCTCAACATCTTTGTGAAAGACGATGACAGCCTGTAACTGAGGAGCTGCACTGGAGGTGGAAGGGGAAAGTTTACACACAGAGCAGGAGGAGTAGACAGAGGAGCTGAGACAAGCAGCTCTCAGAAAGGAAGTGGAGGGGGGCACCTGGGTGGCTCAGTTGGTTAAGCCTCTGACTTCGGCTCATATCATGATTTCCTGGTCTTTGAGTTCCAGCCTCATGTCGGGCTCTGTGCTCACAGCTCAGAGCCTGAAGCCTGTTTCAGATTCTGTGTCTCCTTCAATCTCTCTCTCTCTCTCTCTCTCTCTCTCTCTCTGACCCTCCCCCACTTGCACTCTGTGCCCCTCTCTCAAAAATAAATACACATTAAAAAAAAAGAAAGAAAGAAAGGACATGGAGGTTACAAACACTGAGGCATGGAGAATTTCAAAAAGAAAGATGGCTTTTTCAGAGAGACGAATGGTACAGAGTAATCAAAGCAGAGCAGAATTCTGAAAGAGCTAGTGACTCTGGTTACAATGGGTCACAGGTGCCTTTTGAGTCAGCAGTTTTAAGGCAGAGGTGCACCCCATAAGGGTTAAGAATGACTGAGTAATGGGGAGGAAGGGTCACTCAGCAGACAAGATGCTGCTGACATTTTCACAGAAAAAGAAATCACAGAACCAGAAATAATAGTACATGGAACACTGATGGAGCTCAATAAATTCGAGCTTGGCTATTATGATGACTACTACTATTTTAATTATTTTTCGTATTATCATTCAAGGAGAACAAACTCTGCAGAGAAATATGGCAAGACAGAAAATCAGCAGTAAGTCGTGACGGAAAAGAAAACACACTTAGATTATTTCAAATCAGTTCAAGTACCCCAAAATACTTCAATGGATAGCCTCGAATCGAATCATCATAAATCATTATAAACATCCAAGTGTTAAGGTACATAGAGACCAGCATTTAGATTCTGGTCTGACTGTCCTAGGATACATCTGAAGGTTTGGTTCAAGTATCGTTAAGTTTCTGCAGCTTCCCTTTTTAGAGTGAGGCAGATCCCTGGATTCTAACGTTCCTCTGGATGAAGTCGTATCAAACGTCGTATCGTGATAGCCTGGGGATTGTGCAACAACTTGAACCCTAAGGTATCTATGGATGACACTTCATTGGGTGCGATACAGATGGCAATACATGGATGCTAAAAATGTTCACTTGATTGAGCAGATATGAAAGAGCAGATTTTCTGAGGAAAACAATGTCATCCACGATGTTTCTTTCACTTCTGAGGGCAATATCAGATCTTCCTATGCCTCTTCTTAATCCCCAGCAGCTGGCTCTGCGGCTGATAGATTCTGGCATTCTATTCCCTAGTCAGTTATAACTGACAACAGGCTTTCCTGGATGTAATTTTAGTATACCTTATAACAGTTCCGTGAGGTAGCCATGGCGTGGGATGTGAGTCTATCCTGGAGATGAGGAAAACAAGCCTGAGAGATGTAGTATCTCGCTCAAGATCACGCAGTTAGTGAGGTCCGCATTCACATCCAGACTCTGACTCGGCACCCTATGTTCTCCCACAAACTCTTTGCAAACACCAAGTCCCTCTCTTTACACACAAGGCAAAACACACCATTCCATGATTCAGACTAGGATACCTGTTCTTTCGGGTTTTTTTCCTGCTGTCTATGTTTGACCTCCTGAAGATACTTGACCCCTCTTTCAGTCAAACGTTAATTCCTGAGTTTATGTTAAAATTTTTCATGCCAAAGCTTTAGCGTAGTCCAGCTTTCATTGGAAACCAAGAAAGCAATAATTACACTGTGCATCAAAAGGGTAGGTGCTTGTTATCTGTCTCCAGGAAAAATTTGTTTAGGCCTTCCATCCCTCATGATTTTTCTTTTTCTTTTTCTTTTCTTTATTTTTTATTAAGTTTTTAGTTATTTCTTTTGAGACAGAGAGGACACAAGTGGGGAGGAACAGCGAGACAGGAAGAGAGAAAGAATCCCAAGCAGGCTCTGCACTGTCAGCGCAGAGTCCCATTCGGGATTCGAACCCACGAACCGTGAGATCATGACCTGAGCTGAAGTCGGACGCTCAACCGACTGAGCCACCCAGGCACCCCGTGATTTTTCTTTAATAAATAGTTATCCGGCTAAATTATCCATCACAGAGTGCTTCCTGAAGAAATAAATTCAAAAACATGTTGCACTCTAAAGAAATATATGTCAAAGCCTGAATGATTACTGAGGCACACAAAAGGGGCACATTAACACTTTGTAGTGTGTAAGAGCAAAATAAGGCAGTTCTGGGGATAGGCCAATATCACTGTCTTCAGTAAAGGAAGATGGCCACTGGGTCAAGGTCTTTCCTTTTAAAATAAACCAATTAACAAGGGACTACCTTTCAACCTTACAACTGCAGACTTCACATAGTAAGTGGTTATATGTCGAAATTATAAGGATATAAGGCCACCAATGTAAAAAATTCACTACCACGAGGAATATCTAATAAATTCTCATTCATATGTCATGGTTTCCTTGGGAATAAATACCTGAGCGTTTCACAATCTATGTTAAACCAAAGAAGCAGGAGACTTCAAAATCAGGCTAATGTTATGAACACTGGTATTTGCACAGATTCCTCAAAACAAAACAAAACAAAACTAAACTAAACTAAAAAAAACTAAACAAAACTAAACAAAACAACTTTCCATGAGAGCAAGGCAAACCAGGGGATGCTGAAATAAACAGTTGATCAAAGGAGACTTTTATTAACAATTTTCAATATTGTTCAGATTTCCCTCATCCTTTATCTTCTCAGAATGAGATTCTCTGTGTAATTAAATTCATGCTCTAGTTCTTAAGTTAGAAAGCATCACCCAAATAACAGTTGTCATTAATTGAATGTTTTTATTATGCCAGGCACTTTACATATATTACCAGCGATTTCAGAAATTATTGAAAGCTAAGTACTGCGTTTCCCTTTTTATAGCTGTGGAAGCTCAATCTCAGAAAAGCAGAATGATCTAACCCAGACCATACAGCTCCTAAGAACCAGATCCAAGACCGAAATCCAAACATGTGCAATTTCTCCCGTGTGTCTCCTCCTTTACCACCCTATACAACTACAAGCCCTTTACATCACCACCTATAATAACAGAACCCTACCAAAGCAAAAAACATAGGGAACCAAAGTATGGAAGAGAGGTCATAGAACCAGAGAAATTTAGGATGAGCATACATTAAAAACCATCTACTCCGCGACCTTTATTTTTCCAAGTTGGTGATGGCACTCCAAAGAGATAGATGAAAGACAGAGCCACAGTCTGGGCCTCCAGACTTCTTTTTAAGTTTATTTTTTTATTCTTGAGAGAGACAGCATGAGTGAGGGAGGGGCAGAGAGAGAGAGGGAGACAGAGAATCCCAAGCAGGCTCCATACTGCCAGCATACAACCGGATGAGGGGCTCAAAATCCCAAAACCATGAGATCACGACCTGAATCAAAATCAAGAGGAGTCAGACCCTTAACAGACTAAACCACCCAGGTGCCCCTGGGTCTCCAGACTTCTAAACCAGGCCCACTTTCCTCACAGTCCCATCTTTGCAAACTTTAGATCTCTCTCACAATCTTCGGAGTTGATGTTATAACTCTCATAAGTGCACTGAAGAATTTAACAGATAGATTAAGGTAATATTCTTCTTAAAGAGCTTGGAGATTATTTAAGCTTCAGATAAAAAGCCATAATTAGGTTCCCTGCCAGTTTAACAGCATGAATGCTATTGTCATGCCCAAGCCATTAGAACATATCACAGGACATAAGAAAAAATCCACAATAGGGTCTTTCTACACTTCTTGGTAAAAAGCCTGTCGATGAAAAGACCACTGGATTGGAAGTTCGCTTCATCAGACCCTATTAAGCAAGTATTTGCACGTCTTCTCTCTTATCTATTAATCTCATTCACCAAATTCAGACAAATACAGCATAACAGTTAACATTTTAAGAAATCACCAACCTAACATGAAGTTCCAGGCAGACCTTTGCTTGAAAATGAGATTTTTCCTATTAAATAGTATCTCTTTTATAGAGATATTTATACTATTTATACTATTATTCCTCTCATAGCAATTTCTCTTCTCGTCCACTTAAGGATGAAGTTGTTGTATACACAAGAAAGGAAATATAAGTTTTACTCACAATGACAGGATGTCAAAGTAAAAAACAATATAGTAGCTTGAACCAAAATCTAAACTTAAAAAAAAAAAAAAAAAAAAAAAAGACCAGTACAGGAAAATTAGTTTAACTCATCCACTTTAGTGACAACTCAGACTAAAAGAGAGTTATTTTCCTTTAGAATTTGAATGTGCTGTGACAATTTCTCATCATTTCCAGGT
Organism: Panthera uncia; assembly: GCF_023721935.1. Taxonomy (NCBI): domain Eukaryota; kingdom Metazoa; phylum Chordata; class Mammalia; order Carnivora; family Felidae; genus Panthera; species Panthera uncia. The sequence goes on along the minus strand of NC_064818.1, from coordinate 39,633,517 downwards.
TCACTACTGAAAGGTCTGAAGTCATTCTGAGTACTGATCATTAGGATGTGATTTCATTTTTTTTTTCTAGAAGATTTTGAGATTTTCTCTTTAATCCTAGCATTATGAGTTTTCATAGAAATGTATCTTGGGTCTTTTTTTTGTTTTGTTTTTGAATTGTGCTGGAGTATTTAGTTGTAAATGTGGGGGAAATTTTTCTTTTATTATTTCTTTGATTATGCCTTCTCTGCTTCTCTCTCACTCTCTCCTTCCATTTTAGAGACATTGCTAGAGTTAACAGTGATGAACACTTATTGCCCATATATGTGATTTACTAGAAGGCTGCCTTATTTTTCACATATTGTCATATTACTTCTGGTGTGATGTCATGCTCTGTCAACTTTACCTTTGTAAAGGATCTCTCTAATGTGAAGCAAAACCCAGAGTAGACAAGGAAATTTTGTAGAAGAAAAACAGCGCTCCCATGTTGTCTTCTGTCTGTGAGTTTTATTTTGATTTTGTGTTTGTGTTTGTCTTGAGGATCAAACCAACTAGCCAAAGACTTGAGCTCAAATGCTAAGGAGGGATCTTTAAAGTTCCCTGCTCAAAAGGTCAAGCAGTAGATAAAAACTGAGGGAAGAACTCTAGTGCATTTTACAGTAGAACCTGGTTTTCTATAAATCAGAAAATGTAAATAAAGCAAAAGTGGCTGGAGGCAGGGGGGAAGTCCCCTGGCTGAAATGTGCTGAAACTCCGTGTTTGGAGGTTACTTTGTATCCTTATTCAAGATCACTCTCTCTAGTTCTTACTCGCATCCTTACGCTCTCTTTCCACACAATCACCTCCACAAATACTCCAGTGTCATACAAGTAAGCAATTCTTTTCACCTTTTCCCCCTAATTTAAATATACAAATCTGTCTAGGTTCTCAAGAAAAGAAGACCTTCAGGTTCTACACTGCTTAGAAAGAAGTTGTGCATAGAAATTACATCTTCTCTTGTTTAAATCATTTTAAATTCATAGTACTTCACTGAGCACTCAGAAGTTGCTCAAAAAACATACACACACACACACACACACACACATACATAGGAGCAAATATTCTTGTCTGTTCTGCTCCTGTAATGTTCTTAGTTTCTGGTTCATGGTGAGTTCTCGGTAAAATATTTTTGGCTCCATAGGTTTCTTACTTCTCTGTTTTTCCTAAAATACCACCAACATTGTATGGCTTCTAAATGTCCTATTCCATTATTGAAAGTGATTTGCAATAATTATTCAAGAGAACATCATTCTTGATACAAATGTTGTACAAATTTTTTTCAGAAAGATTATTTTTCCTAATTAGAAAAAAAAACTTTCTTCTTCTTGCTTCTTTGAAGACATACACTAACATAAAATTTTTCAATCAGGTCTGTCCTGTGAATTTACATTAAAGAAACTTCAATTTGGTAATTGTCTACCTTGCTTGAAAGCAGTGTGGTGAGAGCGATCCTTCCATTCCACTCAGCAAAATGCTACAGACAGGCTGTCTGTTGTTTCACACAGATGGCAATTCACAAATATGTATGTATATTTTGGAGACTTCCTAATGTATCTCCAAAAAGACAACCACTCTGAAATGCTTACAAAATATTCCATTCTTCTATTTTAAATCACTGGGGGAATTTAACTTCCATTACTTAAGATAATTAGTTTGACACTGATATAATTAGCAACCAGCACAAAAGAACAAAGATTACAAGATCAATGTAAATAAAGGCAAATTATTTCACTCCTCTAAAGAAATATAGGCTTTCCCCTTTGCCATTAGTCATAAGCAGACAATTAAAAAGGTATTAAGTGCTAAACCAGCTAAAATAAACAATGTGTCTTCCTTATGGTTAAAATTCAGCTTAGTTGTTAATGTAAGAATCTAGGAATGGGAGTAAAGGAAAAACACAGGAAAACCAAGCACCGACTTGGGCTAGGTATGAAAGCTATCCCCTTGCTTATGTGAAACATGGACATTTTACTGATAAGGGTACAAGCTTAAAGTTATAACCTGAAGAAGGTCTCAAAATAGAAAATATCAGAGCTGGGGTTTCATCTTCAATGTTTCAAACTCTCCTACATATTACTGCTCCTACTACATTTCATCTGTAACAGAGAAAGTATGTTTTCAAGGGATATTTTTTAACATTTTTTTATAATTTGGATTCCATTCATAATTCAAATGTAAGATTATTCTTCTCACAAGATCGTGTCCCTACCTCTGAGAGTAGATCACTTCTGACACCACTGTCATATTTACGGAAGGTATGAATTATTCTAGCTCAGAGATACCTTATTTTCTATCCAAAATCCAAAGAATGCCATCTCTTAAAATGCATGCATCCGAAACAAAGCCTTTCCTCTTACAGTTTCCTTCTCTAGCACTTGCTTAAGTTATAATAATAAAACACTATAACAGGTTTCTTAAAATGCCTTAGAGACTTTCATTATCAAATTGAACGAATACACTTGCCTATGTCATAATGTTGTCGAAAATCAGATGATCTCTGCAGAATTGGAGCATCGAGCAAATGAGGGGGAAGAAAACTCAACCAATAAAGATATTATTAGTGAAAACCAATAGAAGTCCTCTCTAAACATGCTTGTATCAACATTAATAAAGGAAGATCTAATGCCATTCCATTTGACTGAAATCCAAATCTATTGACCTTTCAGACAAAGTAAATGGCCTATTTATTCTTGAATGAACTACATAATCAGCTAAGTGCTTCAGTTAGGTTCATCTTCCACCACTAGATTATCCCCTGAAATAGCGTCCAAGATCTCCACTGACACCCTAGTGACTGATTGAAAAGCCTTTCTCCCTTAATACAATTAGAAACACATTTCCTCTTTTTGTTCTTGTCTTCCCTTCAGTTCCAGTCCATGCTTCAAAAATTCCAATGCAAGCAGCCATCATTTAAAGGAAAAGAAATCTATTAAAATCATGAAAAGCTATTATAAACCTTTATTTCATACAAATCTTAAATCTACATTCTCACCTTTGTGTTTGGAGATGAAATAAAGGCCTGTGAATGATTACATTTGTTTCAAACGCATATCATTTACCAATTCAAATAAATTCTCCTTAACCAGTGACAATTTGTTTGTTTGTTTATTTATTTATTTATAATCACATCCAAGGCAGTTAACATGTAGTGTAATAATGATTTTAGGTATTGAATTTAGCGATTCAGCACTTACATATAACAATCAGTGCACATCCCACAAGTGTCCTCCTTAATGCCCCTTGCTTAATTTTAGTTTCCCATTTAACTGACACAATCAATGTAAAATTATACTGATAGTGGTATGTTAATTGCTGGGGACAAAGAAGGATTTTGGAAATTCTCGACTTAAAATCCATGTCAGTTCTAATGAGCACTCTGGGCGAAAGCAGGAAGAACCAGAGGAAATGTGCCTTTACAGACCCACATACATACCAAAAGTGTTTTTGAGTAGATCCTAAGCTCAAAAAATGTGATTTGCACTCATAAAAAAGTTTTGACAATTTCTATTGTGGGAAAGAATCCTGATATTAAAGACTCACTTGTTTCCTTTATCCAGATGTAAAACTAAGTTATCTTAATGAACAAATTTGAAAATATGCTAGATATCCCATTGTTTAGTAGATGATATAAAAAAATACTGGTACACTTTTGGGAAAAATAAAACTAGCACTTATTTAACACCACATACAAAGGTAGATTAAAAATATAAATATCACATATAAAACTACAGTTATTAGGAAAAACTAAGGGATGGCATAAATATGAGTAGAGGGAAGTAAAGGATGTTAAAACAGAAGCACCAAATTAAAAAAAATTATTTGATGACAAAATGAGAAAAGACATTTGCAGTATTTAACAACTCTTACAAATCACTAATAAAAAGAGAATTGCCAAAATAGGAAAATAGGCAATAACATGAACAAGGAATTTACAAAAGAAGAATGCTAAGAAACTGATGTTAAGAAACAAAGAAATACTTAAACTTATTAATAATCAGATAAATTAAAGAACAATGAGGTATCACTGTACACCAATTAAATTGGCATAACTTGGGGTGCCTGGGTGGCTCAGTCAGTTAGGCATCCAACTTCGGCCTGGGTCATGATCTCACTGTTCATGAGTCTAAGCCTCGCATCAAGCTCCGTGCTGACAGTGTGGAACCTGCTTGGAATTCTCTCTCTCTCTCTGTCTCTCTCTCTCTCTCTCTCTCTCTGTCTCTCTCTGCCCCTTTCCCACTCGTACTCTCTTTCTCTCCCTCTCCAAATAAATAAATATATAAAATTTAAAATAAACAAAAAAACAAATAAATAAACAAACTGGCAAAAATTGGTGTATGCCACAGGAAAACCATTAGGTAGGATAGTGTAACCAAGCCTGATGAGCCAAATTAAGTGACAACAGAGGAAATTCATTCCTAGATACATATCTCAAATAGATAGTTGAATAACTATATGACAATATGTATTGTTAGCTACAATGTCCTTTATGATGGCAGGGAGTTGGAAGAAAACTTTCCATCACGGGAGGAAGGAGAAGTAAAAGGTGGTAGACACACACAGAGAAAAGCATAATGTAACAATGGGAAGCTGTGGATTGGATGCTCACTAACAATATAGAAGAATCTTAAAAAAGAAAGAGTGCTTCATCATAAAAATGAAGAAATAGCTTTTTAAGAACGTTTTAAAAAATGCACACATATGGAGAATACACATTCTGCAAGAATACACGCAAATGAAAATACACACATCATACAAGTTAGAATGGTTGCCTCGAGGAGGAAAGGGAGTGGGAATGGGAAATGAGGTCAGGCAAAATAGCGGGGGTGGAGAGAGAAAGGAAAAGACTGGATGATACAAAAGGTCAAAAGGTGATCAGCCTGAACAGAATACTGCCTTGCAGTGCAAGGAACCTGAGCCCAAATGCTAACTGCCATTTACTACCAGTTTGACTTGGAACACGGTACTTTTAGCTGGGAAACCTGGGATCACAGCTGCCACTTCAAGGTACATTATTTCATATGTTACATACTCAATAAGGTTGTTTTTCTCTTTTGAAGCTTTTTAAAAAGGCATTCATACGTGCCTATGTCACAGGGGTATTACTGTCCTCCCTGACACTTAAGAGTGGGTCTGAGTTCAAGTTTTTTCCATTCAATTCTAAAATGGGAATACACTCCTACAAGGAGAATATCATCCATGAATTGTGTAGAAAAAATCAGGATTTGTAAAAGCCTTTCATAATTCCAATTAAAATCAAAACCCTTATTTTCTAAAATCATTCTGAGATGTGTAACTAAAGTAGCATATTAGCCTTAAGATATCAGTAGCTTCATATTACAGGTCACAGAGAATACACCATGAGATCACTGAAGGATAATATCTCAAAATGTGCCTTACCAACTAAAACTGGGACCAACGCTACATTTTATTACACTTTGCTGTGCACTAAACCTCAAAGACATTCTGCAAGCTCTTGGAAAATTAAAATGCTGAGGCGCAAAGCAACAAAATACATTTATTTTGTCTTGTTCCAAGATTTGAGAAAAGAATCATCTTGAAAGGGACTGATCTTCTTACAGCAGAAGTCTTGTAAGAACTTCCATGCATTTTTCAAATCATTGGCATATCCACAGCCTTCTTAGAAAAGATATATTTCAATTTACTGGTCAGAATTTTAGCCAGCCATTTATACTCAGGGGAAAACATACTGGGGAGAGGTAAATCTGCCTAAAGTCATTGCTCATTCTCTCATTCATTTAAAAAAAAATCTATTAAGCACAGCTATTCATCAAAAAAAAAACAAAAAACAAAAAAACTGGGGCTGGGTGTATATTTATGACTGAAGCAGCCATGGTGTGGACATCAAGTAGTATATAAAGGCACAGGGTTGTCAAAGACAGAGGTAAATATTAAATGCAGAATTATAAATTGTGGTCAAAATAAGCAGAAACAACAGAATTCTAAGAAAAGAAATAACACGAAGCACAAGGTATTCATAAGGGTCCCTGACAGTACAATTTTAACTGGTACCTGATTAATATAGAGTGACCCACACAAAAAGAGGTAGGAAGGCGTATAGGCAGAAGGAATGGAATGTGCAAAGGTACTGGGGCAAAAGTATATCAGTCCAAGGGGCCGTGAACCCTGTAACTCCAGGATATGAGATTAAGTTAGAGGCATCATCAGGAGGGCCCTGCAGACCATGGTATGAGAGTCTGCTGTCCTGACACCATCAGGGGGAATGATGAGGAGTTTTCAAAAAGATACTGTCTAATGTCTGTGTTTAAGAGATCATCAGGGGGTGCCTGGGTGGCTTGGTTGAGCGCCCAACTCTTGATTCCAGCTCAGCTCATGATCCCAGGGTCATGGGATCAAGCCCCATGTCAGGTTCCTCACTAGGCATGGAGCCCGCTTGAGATCCTCTCTCTGTCTCTGTCTCTGTCTCTCTCTCTCTCTCATTGCCCCTATCCCTCCCTCTCTTAAAAAAAATGAAAGTAAAAGATCATCTGGCTTTCATCTGGAGGAGATAGATGAAGACCTATAAAAAAAGTTTTTCTACTAGACCATGGAAAAGAAAATAGTGATTTGAGCTAAACAGATGATAGAAGCTAGTGAGAAGCGAACGAACTAAAGATATATTTAGGAAGGTTTGCTGATGGACTAGATGGAGGAAATAGCAATAATGACTCAGAGTTTTGGCTTCAGGAGTGTGGCAGCTTGTCATCCAATGTGCTCCAATGCAAAAGACTGAATGAGGGACTCAGGTATCCCAGGGAGCAGAAATCCACCTGGCAGGTAAGTAGCCTGACTCCCACAACCTGGAAGACTACAAGGCAGTGGGGTTACATGGCTGGGGAGCAGGGCTTCCCTCAGTGGTTTGGTGTGGACACAGTCCTCTAGGAACACAAGTGACCTTTACTGACCATTACAGTGACCTAGGTCCTATGCCGGACCCTTCCAGATGATACCTCATTTACTTCCTACCACAGCTCTGGGAGGTGGCTGTTATTAGCTGCCTTTGAAAGATGATGAAATCAAACATCATATTTTGTACCTTGTTCAAAGTGACTCAATAAGTGATAGGGTTGGGATTCAAACCTATAACTATAAACGTACAATGTGCACAATCCATTTTTGAGCTCTTGATTAGAAATGGTGGTCACCTGTATATGTCTTTGAGTGTATTTGGGGGGTGGGGCAGGATGTGCTGAATAATGCTTGCTTTTGATCCAATTCTATCGTCGTCAACACAAAGCACACAGGCAAGTCCTTATTAATACAGAGGTGCAATTCAGATTCACTCATGCAGTATAAACTGTCTACCACGTGGCAGGCACTGGCCAAGTTTCCGGGTCAGCTAAAGTAGCACAATCTCTACTATTAGGCAGCTCGGAGCCTAGCAATCTGTCATGCTCAAAACACAATTTTCTTTACACAATGCCACACCAGTAAGCCAGATTAGCCATGCACACACATGCTTCACATACAAGGTCAAAATGCTGCGTGCTATGAGAGATAAAGCATCAGGTGAGCTAAGCACTACGGGAGATAAAGTGCTATGTGAGGCAAACACCATGGGAGTTGAGAGCAGCAGGAGGTTACTTGGGATAGAAAGGTCACAGAAAGCTTTACTTATCGATTAAGTAAATGCTTGGAACATCACAGGGTCTGAACCAGGTGATATTGGAAGGCATAAACAACATCTGATTTCCCCTCAAATTAATTATTAATATATAAGTGGAGATATTAAAAAGTAGTTAAACTATTCTAAAACGAATCTAAGAGTAAAGGAGGCTATACCCTAGTGCAGAGATTAGCAATCTTTTCCTATAAAGGGACAGAGAGAAAATCTCATCGGCTTTGTGGGCCACACGATCTCAGTAGCATCGGCTCCACGTTGCTGTTATAACCAGAAAGCAGCCACAGGCAATGAATGGTTGTGGCTATGTCCCAGAAAAGTGTTATTTGCAAAAACAAGTGATGGGCTACATTTGGCCTGAAGACCACTGTTTGCTAACTTCTGCCCTAGCCTCATATTGTTCCCAAAATGTAAAAGAATTACCGTCAATCAACTTGCTGAGCACGTAAGGGAGAAATTGAGCCTAATTAGGATATGTCAGGCAAAAAAAAAAAAAAAAAGAATTAGAAGAAATCAATGTGAGGTGTGACTGAAGTGAAGTCCTTTCTCTTGAGGGATTTCACCAGGGCAGAAAATATAAGGAAATTCCATGCTCTAACTGAGGTATTCCTGTTTTCTTCTCTCTTTTCCCATTTTTCTTTTCCTGTTCTGTTAATAATGATTAATTTTAATAACAGTTTTACTCCCAATTGAATATCAATCATCCATTCAACAATTATGTACTGTGTGCCTACTATGTGCCTACTCATGAGTGCGTACTATGTCACTGCATTGTGCTGGGGCTGGAGATGAGATATTGAGTTAGCCACTCATATTGTCCCTACCCTCTTGGAAAATGCAGTTCAGATGAGGGGACACAAAACAAGGTCACAAAGAAACACAACTGAAGCCTGAGTTAGCTGCATGAAGGAAATGAACAAACGGCCAAGATGAAGAATACGGGGAGAGATTAACTTAGACAAAGCAGACAGAGAAAGTTTTCTATGAAGATATTTATTTAATTAAATTTCCTTTACATCAAGACCAGAAGCACTGTCCCAGAAACTATTAAAAACAAAAAACAAAAAAACAAACAAACAAACAAAAAACCCACTGGGTTTAAGCATACTGGACCAATGAAAGAGAGGAAAAAGAGTGAAAATATTGATTGAAAAAAAACAGAGAAAAGATCACACATCATGTTGAAAGACTTCAGGAGGGTTTGGGTGTTTCCTCCTGAATGCAGCTAGAAACCAATAAAAACGGTTTTGAGCTAGGAAGATCAACCAAGTTGCCTTTGAAGAATGTTTGTAGAGGGGAAGAGCATAAGTGTAGAGGACATAATGGGGAGGGATCACTGCAACAGACCAGAGGTGAAGAAATGATGGTGGCTTCCTTGGTATGGGTGGTAGAGGTAGAAAGGGAGGAGCTGTCAAATTGAAATTTATACTGGAGGATGAGTTAAAAGGTGTATAGGTGTGGGTGAGTAGGCAGTGTTGGCACAGGAGGGGAAGGGATATGGAGAAAATAAGAGTAGCCACAAGGTTTTCCACAGGGGTTGCACCAACTTACATTCTTACCAACAGTGCACAAGGATTCCCAGGGGGCATTATGCTAAGCGAAATGAGTCAGACAGAAAAACAAACGCCACATGATTTCACTTATATGTGGAATCAAAAAACAAAACAAAGCAATAAGCCAAAAATGAAACAAAGCAAAACATACAAACAAACACACAGAAACAGATTCATAAATATGAAGAACAAACTGGTGGTTGCCAGAGAGGGGAAAGGGCAAAATATATGGAATAGATTAAGAGATACAAAGATATTGAATCAATTATATTCCATAGGCCTTCCATGCCCTTACTAATTTTTTTTAAATGCTTATTTATTTAGAGGGAGAGACTGTGTGCATGCACACAGGGGAGTGGCAGAAAGAGAGAGGGAGAGAGAGAGAGAATCTCAAGTAGGCTCCCCACTGTCAGCACAGATCCCAATACAGGGCTCGATCTCACAAATGATGAGATCATGACCTGAGCCGAAATCAAGAGTTGGACACTTAGCCAACTGAGCAAGCCAGGCAATTCTGTGCTTACTAATTTTTATTAATAGTTTATATGGATTAAGTTTCCTGCAACTAACGTGTTATGCTCTCACCGTGAAATTTCTGTAGGTTTTTTTATTATGGAATGTGAGGTTATGTCATTTGTTTCACAGGTTTTTAGTCTACGTATTTCTTGTGGAAATAAGAAACTTTATCATTTAAATGCCATAAAAATAATGCCCTTACTAATATGATAACATGTTCAGATTAGTTATATCATAATTTGTTATGCTTCATGATGCTACTACTTTGATTTTCCAATCTTCTACTCTGCCCTTCCTCTTAGCTATATTCTACAAGTATGTCTCGGTGTTACTTCCAATAATGTGAAAGTTTTAATTGCTCTTACCTTTATTAATCAATATGATCTAAGATTATAAATCCTGTGTTTCTTTATCTAGTCTCTAGTGACCTTTCTTTCACTCTACCATTGACAAAATTTATACCTCCATTTTCTTCCCAATGCCTTCCCCTCCTGCATTACTCAATTTTAGATGCTTACATTACTTTTTTAGTTCTAATACACTCTTATACTTTTAAATGTGTATGCATACATTATTCTATATATCACCTGTAAGTGCTATTTTGTTTGCCCTCAGCTGTAAAAGAAGAGGAGCTCACCATGCATACCCCACCTTTCACCTCTTCTGCCTTCCATCCCAAACTGTGTCAGATACACCATTTCTATGCTATTATCATTTCTAACCTTTTCATCCTGTTCTATAACCATGATTCTGAATGGCATTTTCCTTATTACTACAGTTAAAAATATTTCGTGTTTACCACCAGTCTTTTTGCCATTCTTCCTTTAATTTTATTGGCAGAATATTTAAGGAATCTGGAAACCAGATCCCTAGAATCATTAAATACTAGAAAATGTTTTTCAGTTGCCTTTACTTTGAACAAAATATTGGCTAAGTTTAGGGAGACGGGTCATGCTGTCTCTCCCTAAAGACACAAGAGGCATTGATCTGTTATTTCCTAATGCTGAATACTGCTGAGAATTCTGAGGTCACTCTGCATATGGGACTGGATCTTCCTTCAAGCTTCCCAAAGGATTCCCTTGTATTTTAAAAATCAAGGGGCGCCTGGGTGGCTCAGTCGGTTGAGCATCCGACTTCGGCTCAGGTCATGATCTCATGGTCCATGAGTTCAAGCCCCACGTAGGGCTCTGTGCTGACAGCTCAGAGCCTGGAGCCTGCTTCAGATTCTGTGTCTCCCTCTCTCTCTGTCCTTCCCCCACTCACGCTCTGTCCCTCTCTGTCTCAAAAATAAATAAAATCATTAAAAAAAAATCAAGCCAATCAGGATATTGATGCGGATCATGTGATGCCAATTTTTCCAGAGTGGCAGGTTTCGAACCATAGATTCAAGTCAAAACTGTTTACTCTCATAACTTCTTCATAGCTAGAAAAATAACTTTAAATACGTTTTTTTTTTCCTCCAGATGGATATTTCTCCTTTTCAGAGACACCTTTTAGGTATATTAAAAGATTTTTTTCTGTCTTCCAGATAAATGACTTTCTTCTAATCTTATAGTCATTTTAAGTCATCGCTCATTTAAATTACTTTGGTTTCACTTTTTCCAATTTCCATGTCCTTTATGACAGTTCAGCAGTTCCTAGTCTCCTCTGTGTTATTTTCTGTGCAACTTTCATTTCTCTGTTAGTGTGAATATTCTTCTCTGCTATTTTCCTTGCTTTACCTGCTTCTATGCCATCTCTTCCTTTTTTGTTTACTTTGTCTGTTTTGTTTTTGCTGTGTTTTTCCTGAACTGCTATTTTCTGGATCTCTGCTTTGAGAATTTATTTTAAAGAGGTTATTGCTCAAGTAAGGTATGTTGTTTAATTATGGTGATATAATTGGCCATTCATTTCATTTTCTCTGTGCTATATTTTCCTGGTGAATGTTTTTCATCTGTTTACTATTCCGTCCTACTTATCCTTTCAATACCTTTGTATTAATCCTATAATGGTTCCTTTCCCTGTCTCCCACCACCACCTTTAAATACGGTAAGTCTTCCTAGACTACAGGTAGCAAGTTTCTCTTTGAATATGGTGAGTATAAGGGTTTACACTGGGAGGGGCCAGGGTAGAATTGAGTATAAAAGCAATTGTCCCTGGTTGACTGTCAAACACGTTACAATGGGTTTCTGAGTTTAGGTCAGTTCAGCCTTTACTTCTCCCCAGCAAGGAGAGATTCCGCAACTCAGGACTTCTCCCAAAGGTGCTTCTCCCCCAGCCTGGTCCACCATCTGACTCCTTCCTATAAGGTGGGAGGTCCCAATGGGTCCTGTTCCATCTCAGCTTTCTCCAGGCGCTCCATCATATGCGCACGTGCACTGGGTTCCAGGGACACTCCAGCTTGTTCTTATTGTTCCAGATAAGAGATGGTTTCCTTGGAAGAGTATGCCATCTACTTTCGAAACTGCATACTAGGATCTGGAACCCTTTCGCATGTATTTGACCAAGGGTTAGTTTCACTGAAGGTTGAGTCTCTTTCTGATTATTGTAAGTTAATTTTCATGAAGAGAAAGGACTGTATTATCTTTACTCTGCCATTTTACACTCAAAAGTCTCCTACATTTCAAAAAAAGTTTATATCTACAAACTTTTACTTTAAGCTTATCCATTAATATGTGATTTGGTAAACAATACTATCCACAAATTTAAAAAAAAAAATGCAGTCCAGGGAAGTTTTGTGATTTATCCATGGCTACAAAGCAAACTGATACATATTTCAATGAAAAATCAAATGCCTTTGCTTCTAGGTAAATTTTCTTTCCATTAAGAATATGCTCTATCTATTCATTATTTCCCCCCTAGAAATTCATCACAGTGTTGGGCTAAGGGTACAACATAATAGCAACTTAATCTGTGCCTCACATTTACAAAAGCCCCAGATTTGCACTTGTGTTCAATTATACAATAACACCAAATTTATATATTTACATATACTTTCACCATTTTGTGACCTACTTCATTACAAGGTATTGCATTTTGTGTCAAAGCTTTCATTTTGTAAATCCTTTTTTAAATGCACTCATAAACTTATAATGTTTAGGTTCTCAGGGCGCCTGGGTGGCTCAGTATGTTAAGTGTCCAACTACGGTTCAGGTCATGATCTCACGGTTCATGGGTTCGAGTCCTGCATCGGGCTCTGTGCTGACAGCTCAGAGCCTGGAGCCTGCCTCAGATTCTGTGTCTCCCTCCCTCTCTGCCCCTCACCTACTCAAACCCTCTCTCTCTCTCTCTCTCTCTCTCTCTCTCTCTCTCTCTCAAAAATAAATAAACATTAAAAATTTTAAATGAAAGAAACTATTTCAGTTCTCTTTGGAACTCCCTGGGGTCTCGGTCCACCCTTGTTCTAGACATATGTGAGGAAGCTCCTATTGGCAGTCACATTTGTACATCCACCTGGGGACCTCTGGGGCATCAGGGACCATCACCAGGTATCTGATTATACAGGTGATCTCTGGTCCAAAAAGAGAAATGATGAGTGAAAATTTGAACCTGATAGTCAGACTCAAGGATAACCAATTTTAATCAAGGTGAAAGTTCCCTGCACTTAAATGGAAAATGAAGCATCCCACCTATACAAGGGCTCAAGGGTAAGAGATGATAAAGGAGCTTAGTGAGATGTCCCAGGAAGACAAGTTACAGAGAAGTGGAACAAATAAGAGGCCCAATAGTCTAGCTTGGAGTAACATTTCTTCCAAGGTCATCTGTTAACACCATGTTCTTTATATTCAAGAGGAGAATTTATTGAAGAACCTTTTATTGAATCTCCTCCACTTCAACGTCCCCCTGTCATTATAAAAATCATTCCCAGAGTCGGTCAACACCATTTACTGAGTATTTCTAATCAAAACAATGAGAAAGCAATATTCAGAAGAAACATTAGTGTACCATCTCAAACACAATTTCATATTTCTACTTTGTCAAGGGACGGAATTAGATATAAGGTAAAGGAATAATCAAGATGAGAAAGGAAAACCCTTTAAGCTTTTTTCCTTAATCAAATTCGGTATTAAAGCATTCCTCAAAGGCCTTCTATTAGTGCTCACCATACTCTCAATTACCACTGCCATTTATGATTGATTTCAAGGTTTCATTTTGACCTCACAATTTTAACATTCATTTCTATACTGGTATAGGCACAGAACACCCAGGAAAATGGCAGAGTAAACAGAAGAAATGCAAGAAACAAGGAATAACTAGATTCAATAAGCAAGCATCAAGTTCAAAATCAATGAGTGATGCAATAAAAAAATACTCAGTCGCTAAAATATGAGGGTGAGTCACTCAGCAAGAATTCTTCCAGCAGTGTGTCTCCACAAAGACAAAGAAAGCAAAGAACAGCCATGACAGATGAATGGTTCCAAAGTTAAGTCATTAACTCAACATCCAATATTTGGATAAAAGGAAAAGCAACAGTGAGTACAGACTGAGGCACTCTCGCACTTGCTGAGAAACTAAAAGCCTGAGTGGAGGGTGCACAAGGCAGAACTCACAAAGGAGAATATGGAAAGATGACATTCTCATGCCTGAACTGTGAGACGGGTGACAATGGAGACACATAAGAAAGTATCATATGTACCTCCAATGTTTGACCCTTCGTGGATGCACATGAATAAAAGGCATGTGTTTTCACACAGTTACAGTAAACAACAAAAACAATTACCTATCCTTGAAAGAGGCTTGGCTTCATCTTTGTCAATTGAGTTTCTGGAAAATGTATTTCAAAGTTTTTCTAATAATAGTAATAATAATGGATTGATCACTGAATAACATGTGAGGCCCATTCTGGAAATATAAAGACAAACAGTCCAAAAGCTGAGGATGTGAATCTGGATCAACCAACTTTAGGATCAACTAACTCATTTAGGGCAAATCATATGGGCATTTTGAGCCTCACTTTCCCACCTATAAATGGAGACGGAAACCTACTGCATAGAACGGTTAGCACTAAATAAAAAGATGGATTCAAACACACAGTATTCAACACACAGTATTCATAATATGTGAATTTAGTGTGTCTGGAATTTAGTGAATGTTCGCTATCATTATGATTTGCTAACTGTCCTCCCAAGGATTTTTAGGAAAGAAGCACTAGGATTATTTCCTTTTCAGGAAAATTAAGACCTAGGTTTCATAGAGGTTTAGTGCCCTGCCAACAGTCATATAGCTAATAAGTAGGGAAGTAGGATTCAGATCAAAGATCCACAGGGACCCCAAAAATGGGCAGTTCAGGGTGTGCCTCTGGACAATTCTGTTCTGCAATTCTGTACTGCTGACAGATGGCTTTAGCTCCACCTGCTTTTCTGGGATAGAGTTTGGAACTGCAAGTAGTCCTACACATGACCAAATGTCCTCAGCTTCCAGAAATAGTAATAAAAATAAGAACTCTTTACCATACAAATGAATAAGAGGAGCTCTGGGCTCAAAGAGGAGACTCAGGATCTCGGTTTCCTGGGAGTCATTGTATCTTTTGCTGGGAAAACTGGAATCTGGAGATGTGTGTTTTCTTCCTTGATCCTGTTAAGTTTGAAAGTTTCTCCCCCCCCCCCCCCCACCATTTTTTTCATTATTGGAGTAATATCTGGATAGAATATTGTGCTAAAAGTGTAAGAAAATGAGAAATATTACTGTACATGGAGATATCAACAAGACCCCACCCAAAAGCCTCAAGTTGAATAAACAAACAAAAAGTACTGCAGATCTTAACAAAGTCATTAATAAGGTATAAGTAACAGAGGGATGGAGAGAGCACACAAAATGGCATGTGACAGATACAAGCCACATACTCTCAACTTACTGCAACAAAAGAGAAAGACTAAAATAGAATTAAAGGGCAAACAACACTAAAGAAATACATACAAACTCAAACATTTCACCTTAAGCATTATACAGTGATTGTGCAAGTCGAAATGAGGGGAAATTTCAGTTCTAAGGAATATCCTAAGGACCTCACTCAGTGCTTTGCACATACTTAATATTATATAAATACACATATATAAAATCACACAAATATATGTATGTATATAATCATATCTATATATTACATATAATACATATGTTTATATATGATAAATATAAATATATAAAATATATAAATGTATAAATATAATGAATAAAATATATAAAATATATGAAATGGCACATAAAGATTGAAAACACGTAGAAAGATTAATTTACACTTTTTTTGGTCTGTCATTTTCAGTCATTGCCATCAAGATGAAGTTTCCTTGGATGAGAACTGATTCACATTCCCACACCCAATTTATTTGTAAAAACAATGTTTTCTTTGGATTGCCTGTTCCTAGACATGGAAGAATTCCCCAGGGACCCCATTTAGGCAGGGTGTCATCATGAGGGATAGTTTTCCCTAATTTTTCCTGTGATACTAACCATCACCTGCTGTCATTTTCACTGTCACATTTTGGAACATGTTGCATTGCTTTCGTATAACCATCATATTGATAATGATTTTGATTTTAATTACTTGGAATAACATTGATGTGTGCTAGCATCTAGCTTGTGTGTATGCTCATCTAAGGGCTAATTGCTATTTATGTTTTCTTGGCCATGCTGTTGTGGTATAAAATGCCCTCAGTTAGGAACCAAACCATGTGATCTGGCTTAGTGTATTTACTCTACCTGCTGAACCATATTTTCCCCGTTTCCTACTGGTAAAAAAGAGACACTAATACTTACCATTCAAGGTGTTATGTGTGTTAGAGATAATTTATACTTAAGGTACATCTTTCATAAATCAGTGTCTAAGTAATGCAGTTTCTAGTGGCAGTAGCAAAAATATTAGTATATTTTTCAGATTACATAGTCTTTCTTTGCAAATCATAATCAACTGATTTTAGATTTTAACACTATAGTTATAACTTGTCATTTTTTTCCTTGTTGCTCTTCTGTCTCTTGTTTTTCCCTATTAGCATTTAGTATGTTATTTTTACTTACCTTTGAGGTTTCCTGGTCAGAATATTTATTTTTCTTGCTATTCCACACATTTAAAACAATGTTTTACTGGCTAATTTATCCTTAATAGCATAGTAATAGCATACTAAAGATTTCGAGATCTAGTGATTATATTTTCAACATTATCTTTCCTTATTATTTAAAAATTAAATAATTTTAGGGGCACCTGGGTGACTCAGTCACTTAAGTGTCAAACTCGTGATTTCAACTCAGCTCATGATCTCACAGTTTTTGAGACTGAGCCCTGTACATTAGGCTCCATCCATTGGAATATTCTCTCTCTCTCTCTCTCTCTCTCTCTCTCTCTCTCCCTCTCCCTCTCCCTCTCCCTCTCCCTTCCTCCCTCCCTCCCCCACTCGCACTCTCTTTCTCTCAAAATAAATAAATAAAACTTCTAAAAAATTAAATAATTTTAGCAGTAATGAGTGAAGCATGTCTATTTTTTCCTGTTGGTTTCCTTTTGAAAGTCTCTAATATATTAATGAAATTATTTAATGTATTTCTACATTAAAGGTAATGCATGTTGAAACATACACTCTTTACCTTCTGAAAAAAAAAGCTTTCTTTCCTATTATTTTTTGGTATGTTTATGGCTAATCATTGTAGAATTTTTATCAGATCCTTTCTTGGCAAATGAGATAATTACATAGATTTTAACAATGTTTGGGGGTTTTTTTGTTTGTTTGTTTTGTTTTGTTGCTGTGTTCTGTTCACAATTTTCCTGGTGTGTCACCAGCTCAGCATTTGAGGGTTAAGTCCTGTGGTTTCAATAGAGAAGGCTTTTCCTATCTTACATCTTATTTGCTAATATTCTTGTGGATGTTTTCATTCATTTGTTTATTCAACCAGATAATTGATAGGCTTATAGGCAAGCACTTGCTGAAAACGATTGTGCTGGGCTCTACAGAGGTTCAAAGATGAATGAAAGGGAAACAATTGTCAGGAAACTGAGTCTACTGGAGGGGTCCGACATGAACACAACATAACACTAGACATTTTGTTTTATACATCCTAAAAGTGTTCTATTATTCATGGACAAATATTTATTGATATGTTTCCATGTGCTAGACACTGTACTTGTAACAGAGGATAACCTGACAAAGAAAACAACACAGTGCTGTCTTCAGGGAACTCCTAGTCTAGCTGAAGACAGCCAATAAAGGGTAAATCACACAGACACATCCAGACACACACACACACACACACACACACACACACACACACTGAGATTCTCTCGACCTAATCTGTGCTCCAGACACTTGACTTCTTCCTTCAGTGGCAGCTGCTGTGACTGACTCTTGGTGGGTCTGGCCACTCTGCCCTCAGAGTACAGAAGTCTGCTCTGGTTGTTTTAAGAGGCACCTTCCAATAAAGTATCAGCACTTAAGTACTGTTTGGGGTTCTATTTTCTAGTGAACTCTTAACCGAACATACTCTAAGAGGAAATACTTGAGATTTGCAAAAAGATTTTATACTGACAATTTAGAGAAAGACTGTATTTGTGAAAATGATGTATTGGAGGGTCTGAAAGAAAATTTCAATCTTATTACAATTTGAACACAGCATGACTTCCATACAAATACAAAAACAACATGATTTTCATATAACTTAGCCAAAGGCAAAATGGAGAGAACTGAAAACAACAAAAAAGCTACACAATATAGTATCAAAGGGGACATGGGAGATAAAGAAGATTACAATGGGGAAAATCATACTAAAAAATCCACATTGGAGGCACTGAAGAGCAGGGTTAATGCTAAGGATACAGAAGATGAAGTTAAGAGGCTTGCCTCGAATGTAGAAGAAAAAAACCCTAAAAAATAAAGAAAAACATCATGGATATGGAGGACAGACAATGGAGAGTTTCTATCTGATTACTTGTTGTTCTTAAAAAACCTAAACCACTCAGGAAGTGTTTTAAGAGACAACTTTCTTAGGCAAAAGGTCTTATTCAGTTTTAGGCATTCACTTGGGAAGGCCAACAAACCCAGACGTGCAGGGCCTGATCTGGTCTCTGCCACATCTGTAACCATAACTTCCCAGAGAACTAACATACTAGGTCCTATCAGTTCTGGAAACCCAGCCTTAGGAAAATCTTTGTACCTTTCCTTAAAAACTGGCTCAAATGTCTGCACCACATGGTATGTTTGTCTAAATCCTTCATCTGAAATATGGCCCTTATTTCAAAAATACCTTACACTTCTTAGTTCTTACCACAACTGATATTAACTCCTGATTTATTTCTGAAATGGTTCCATTCTGTCACTCACACCAGATTGTATGCTCACAAAAGAAGAGCCTCCCTATTTCCCACTATATGTTCAGGTAATTTTGAAGAATAGACAAAACTTTAAAGCAAAGGAGAGAAGTTAGCTTTGTATTGATAAAATTAAAATGAAGTATTACTTCACAGGAAATGTATTGGGCTAAGCAGCATGACATCAAAATATTAACTCATTTATGTGACACAGATTGAAAGACTTCCATTCTATGTTGGACACTGTAACCAACTGACACAAGAAAGGTTAAAGTTTAAGAGAAGAGAGGCGCAATGTCCCCTCACACAACTGCAAGCAGCAGAAGATAAAAGAGCATGGGAGGCTATGAGGATTTGGTAGCAGAAAATCATTGATGGGGGTGATCAGTTTGCAAGGGTCTAGTATGGTGGCACCATGGAGACTGGGTATGTTTCTCTTCCTATCTGACTAAAAGCAAGTGAACTTCAAAATGGCATCAGTAATAACTGTTGGCAGCTCAACAAATCAGCTGGCTTTGCCCTTGACACAATGACCATGATATTCCTGAGGCTCGGGTATAATTGATCATTCATCAGAAGCCAAATGTCTGATTCACTAGGGATTTTATAGAAAATACATTGATTTGCTTACTTTATTTCATCCACCATGATTTATTCTGTGTATTACTTTTGTTTTTAATCTAAACTCTGCTTAATTTTTTTCTCTGTCTTTAACCCTGTTGGTTAGCTTTGGTTTTTTCTTGCCCTGATAGGGTTTATGCAGAATTATCCCCCAATTCCTATCTGCTTGAATGTAAAACGAGGGCAATAGGGCCTGGCAGGTTTTAAAGAGTCCTGATATATATGATCAGAAGAATTGGTTGAAGGTGTTTTGATTCTGGGGTCTAAAAGTTGCACTTTACTGGGGCTGAAAAGCTGTTTTGTGCATTGACGATGCTACCTAAAAGATGTCGAAAAATAAAGGAGAGAGCAAAATCTGAGAGAGTATAAAAAACATAAGTTTGGGATGACTTTTATGTTATGTGACCTAATTCCTTTCTTCTTCTATCTTGCTAAAAAAAAAAATTGGCAGTAAGTAGAATTCAAATTAAAATATATGCCTAGAAAAAAACCCAAGTTCTAAATCAAGTCTACTCCATAATCAAGAGCTCTAATCATTTTATAAATATTAAAGATGTTGCAAAATGAAAATGTCTTCTATTGGCACTGTTGCAGTATTTAATCACTGAGCCATGTGTGCAGGGCAGAGAAGGAAGGAGAAGCTTCAGAGTAAAATTTCTATTTGGGGTGTTTTCCCTATGTGAGGTTAATATTATTTTAAATTGCAATTTATGAAAATAAAATAATGGATCAAATATGTTTCTAATGCTTTTGAAAAATTATAATTTTACAATTAAGTATTAAACTAAACCTCAGGAATCAAATATGGTTACACAGCATGTACTAAGCATGTGGTATTGAGATACATGTATGATATTTGGAGTGTGTTTAGAGATGATGAGGCATATTTCTAATAAAAGCCCTACATGCTCTCCTCAACTCCCACTCTCCACTAAATCCACCACTCCACTCACCCCCCACCCCGACCCAATTCAAGGAAGATGCTTAACGCAATGCCCTTGATTTTAAATAACTACCATAAACATGAACTTGAAGGTTTCCAGAAGCTGCTGTTCACTCTACGTCTGTAGATATAAGAAACCCACTCCTATACCTCCCACCCCAAAATCCCCCAGCTTGGATTTGAGCTCATCTTCCTAAAAACTTTTCATCTAAGCCCTACAAATGTGGTTTGTGTGGTTAAGAACCTTAATAAAATATATGCCACTATGTTCTGAGCAAGAAAAGAGTATTCAAGGCCTTCAGTAGGTTTGGAGATTATATATATATATATATATATATATATATATATATATGGAGAGAGAGAGAGAGAGACAGAGACAGAGAGACAGAGAGAGACAGAGAGAGAGAGAGGGGGAGAGAGAGAGAGAGAGAAATACCAGAAATACCAGAAATGCTTGCACATGTCCTTTTGATTGAAGAATCACAGATCTTACCGCTTTCATCCCTTTCTCCTATTTTAACAGTAAAATAATGAACTCATTTCAATTTGTTGCTGTGTATGTTTATTTTTCTCCATGCATGCATTTTTCTCTATGATCGTCTTTGCTTATTGTAAGTGTTTTGTTGTGATATTTATCCATTTACGTTAAATTTGTGCATATGTGTATGTGTATCTTACTCTATTTCTAATTTTTCTTTCCTATTTCGTGATACTCTTCTCCTCTTCTCCTCTTTCTTTAAATTCACAGCATTGAGGTGATACATGGCAAAGAAGATGGGTTATGTTCATGTAGTACTATAAAAAAGAAAGTCATTTTGACTCATTAGACTCTTCTGTACCCATTAATATGAAAACAATTGAGGTTCTAGAATTAATTTCCTATGGTAAATTATATGTACTAGATAAAAGCATCTAGAAAATATAAGGAGATGGAATTAATGAATTTATATGTGTAGGGCCCAGAAAGTAATCATGTGGAAAGAAATGCAAAATTGGGCCAAAAGTGAATGAGGTTTACATAGGAATGTTTTACGTAGGGTCAGTTTGCAAGCAGATATTAAAATGGGTCCATCTTCCATAGTCATAGAAGTAAAACAGAATCATAATTCAAGAGTTTAATTTCTCTATCAAAAATTTTTACAATCTGCATAAGTGAATCTCAAGTCAGAATGATTTTGCATCCCAGGAAACATCTGACAATATCTGGAGACATTTCTGATTGTCACAATTTGTGGGGGGCAGGAAGCAGGGACATGTTCCTCCTGCCATCTATTATGTAGAGGCCAGGGATGCTGTCTACAGTACACAGGGCAGCCCCACATTCCAACAAAGAATCATCAACCACAAATTTAAATAGTGTTGAGGTTGAGAAACCTGTGTCTATATTAACATAGTTCTTAAGAACATATTTGCTACTGATTGCTCAAGATGAGATGTTCTTTGATGTAGCACATTTCATTAATATGTGTGCAGGGCAATTTATCCATTTTTCTCACAATCTCAAACATTCCTTTGATCATTTTAAGAAGCACTTAGAGGAAGAATTATAATAATGGGCAAACTCAGATATTTAAGGTGAATAGGTTTTTAAGTACCCCCATGGATTGGGTTCTTTTCTTAGCCATTCTTTGCAATGCAAGCCCAACTCCTGACTTCTCCAAATAGGATCCGCCAGCAATCACTGATCCAGCCCTCCATTGCTAGCCCTTTATTTCTAATCCTACTGTCTACAAGACAAAGCCACAGGAAACATTTTTATCAAATGCAGCTTAAAATCCAACACACAGATGAGACTAGGGAGTGACTTAGAAAAGCTACAGGATGACTTCTCAGGTAAGGAACAGTACGTCAACAAAGATGCACAGGGAGAAAGTTATATGAGAAAACCATAAGAACCCCAACCAGAGCAGAGGGGTCAGGTCCAGAGAGAGTGAGAGACCAATACAGAGGCTGAATGTGCCAGATTGTGGAGGAGTCTGAATGAAGATGGCCCAGAAGAGCTGAATTGAAAGGCAAAAGGCTCCCTCAGAAGAGAATGTGCTGCAGATGCTCTATTTTCACAGGGTGGAACACAGACTGTGTCCTCAATGACGGAAATGAACTGGATCCCAACACTCCCTGCCAATGTATCCAAGATGATAAAATTTTGCTTGATAGAAAACAAATACGTTTAAACATTAGCCTCCTATTCCAAATCTGGACTGAATTTTTGTGCTGAATGTTCGCGCCGTTAGTAAAAAGAATAAACTAGGAAATGTTCCATCAAAAAAAATCATAATACAATTTTGCCTTGAAAATGCATGGCACTATCCAACTTCTTATACAAAATGTTATTTCATTATTATTGATGACCACATCATATTTACCCTTCCCATTTGCATGACATAAAAAAGGTGTTAAACTTACATATGAAACTCAGGTTACTCATTCATATTCATTGATTTTAGCCGATCAATCTTCCATAAGTGTCTTTTCTTTGGGTATTTGATATTACACATTATTAGAATATTGAGACGATCTCCAAGGAAGACAAAAAAGAAATGAAGAGAGTAACAAATGAGGATGAGAGCCAAGAAAGAAAATGAATTTGTACTGCAAGAAAAATGAACTTCATTTGGAAAGTAAAATAAGACCGGCATCCTAAGGAATACAAGACTAATGAAAGACATTATGAAAAGAAATTGTACTAACATTTCACTTTTTAAAAGGTAGATTAGCGTGACGTGTTTGCAACCTTAGCTTCTGCAGTGACTGACTGAAGACAGGAGTGTAATAACAGATGTTGGTTTTCAAATGTCTCAGATGGCACACACAGAAGCCATGTGTACTCTGGGTCTTTGAAAGTATTCACTACATGCCAGCCACTTGTGCAGAAATCACCTTTCTTTACTCACCACAATAACCCCACAAAACAAGTACTATTATTATCCACATTTTACAACTGGGAAAGCTAAGCACGAAGATGTTAGGCAATTTGGCCACTTCAGGACAGTTTTTCTCGTGTTTTGGGCAACATCAGAATCACCTGGAGGGCACATTAAAATAGACGCGGGGCCGCAACCCCAGAGGATCTGATTTAGTGGGTCTGGAGCAGAGCCTGAAAATTTGCATTTCTAACCAGTTCCGAGGTGATCCTGATGCTACTAGTCCGGAAATGACACTTCAGAACATCTAAGCGAGGATGTCCTTAAGAGTGATGGAGCCCAGGTAGTCAGGATGCAGAGTCCACGGTCTTAACCGCCATGTTAGGGGTCACTGGAAACGCACCACATTACCCATATGACAAAGGTCACCACCCCTGTAGACACCTGCACCCAAACCCTGTCACATGGAGAGAAACTTGTTGTTTCCAAGTTTTATTATTGTCACATCCTACTCTTCCCTGTCAGGTGGACAATTTCATGACAGACATTTAATGAAGAATAACTTTAAATGAAAAAATCATGTCTTTATGTTTCTTTCCTTGAATCATGAAGATTATCTTAATTCAAGATCAGCAGAACTGCTTCTATAATCATTAAACTAAAATATAATTTGTGATTCCAAAAAAACAATAATGCTGGTTAAAACACTTAGAAATGTACAGTGTTAAAAACATACCAAATATGTTATATACATAAACACATATATTATTGTCTCATTTCTACTATCTTATCTGTAAAAACCAGTGATATTTCAGAGTATGTCCCCAAGTAGGCGCCAAATTACAAGATAATTCATTTAACACTTTTTAAGTGCTCCTCTGCCTTGTTTCTAAAGGAAATCATCCAGTCTTATGTAAGAAACATAAAATATACAAAAATACCCACGGATTTTCTTTATAAACCATACACAAAGTCAGATAGTTTGCAGTAAGGAACTGGCATATTTTCCATAAGTGATTAAATATTAAACATGATTTTAATTGCTTATAAGGCAATGAATATAGATAATTACCAAGTTTCTTTAAACTACAAAAACATATTGCATTAAAAATCAGGTCTACAAAATTTTAGAAACACTAGTTTTTAAAATGTAAAACAGAGTTCCAAAGTCCCATATATAAGTCAGATGGTGTTGTCACTACCAGTCTGTCTGTCTGGCACAAGTTGAGGTAGATAAGGTTCAAAAGCAAATACTTCCTTCAGCCATGAATGACATAATTTATTCAGAACACTTGGCTTGTCATGGTAATGGCTTGAAAAATAGTAACAGAAGATTATTTTGCAGAAAATCATCTTAAAATTCAAGTGCATACGTATACATCCACACATAACATACTCGTATTAATCACAGAGTGGTAGCACTTATCATTACTGATAAACTATAAATAGATTTTAAGTGGGAGATGAACAAGGAGTAGCTGAAGGAGAGATCACTAACATATGAAGTTTAAGAGGATGTTAAAATAGGGGCGCCTGGGTGGCTCAGTCGGTTGGGTGTCCGACTTCAGCTCAGGTCATTATCTCACAATTTGGGAGTTCAAGCCCAGCATCGGGCTCTGTGCTGACAGCTCAGAGCCTGGAGCCTGCTTTTGATTCTGTGTTTCCCTCTCTCTCTGCCCCTCCCCTGCTCATTCTCTCTCTCTCTCTCTCCCTCTCTCTCTCTCTCTCTCTCTCTCTCTTAAAAAATAAATAGACATTTAAAAAAAATTTAATAAAAAAAATAAAGAGGATGCTGAAATAAAAATCAAGAAGTAAAATAAAACTACAAGAATGAATCCTGAATATTTTACATGATGTGAAGCCAAAATATTACCGATAAGCCATATTGTTCAATTTGCTATCACCTGAGGAATCCCACATTCAAATTCGATTTATAGCCCTTTTTGCACATCTGACCCATTGTTAAATGCATCTGTTCCAGAAATATAGCAAAATTATTTCTCATAATTCTTCGCATGTCTTCTTATAAGAGGTAAAAGCTTTTTGCTTAATGAAATTTCATTGGACTTGAAACATATTAATTTCTACTCATGTAATGGTAAGTGTTGGAGACACACATGTTCTTAATTAACTTCACATTAATAAAGGAGACTTCCCTAGATATAAGTGTTTAACTGGTATTTGCCATGGGGCGGAGGGGATGGGTTGCCATAAGCAAGAATCCACAAACGTTAGCAAAATGAATGAGAAGACAGTGAAGCCCTTTCTGAAGAAAATAGAACATATGCATTTCTACTTCCTTGTTCCTATTTTTGGGAAATAATATCTGTAGAAACTTATGAAGAAGTCATTGTGACTTCTTTTGATAAAGGTCTTTATCAAAAACAAAAAGACAGCAAAAACAAGCATACAAAAAACATAATGGAACAGGATCAAATACTTGCTTGCTTTATATATCAGGTGGTCCCACATGGTAGGAGAGGCAGTGGACTGCCTGCATAGACAATCAGGCCAAAGATAGGCCAATGAGACAAAGCTACTGGCTGGTTGACCTGATGGCCATGGCCACTCCTTTTTCTTGATCGTAAAACCCTTCTGGTTTAAGGGAGGCTCTGTCCGTTCTCCAACCCTAAGGTAGAACCTTCTGTTAGGCTATAGAAATCCCATCGGTATCATTGTGCTTATCCTAGGCTGGTGAAAGAATAGGCCTATGGTATAATACCAGCCACTGAGCCTAAGAAGTCTGGTAAGTACTTTTCCTTTTATTTTTGTTTTTCAAAAGAATTTGTAAGAATAGAACTTTCCCTTTTGTTACACCCCTGGATATTGCCATCTTCTTAGCTGCTTAGAACTGGGGCAGAATCTTAGAAATTGAGTAGATCCAGCTAAAAAAGACGAAACTGATTTAAAAAAGCTCACTGGGAACATGGAAAGAACTTGGGTCCTTTCCACTGTCTTTGAGCCACTTATTGAATTCACCAAGTTTGGAGCCATTTATCTCTGGATTCTCCTTATTGAAAATGAAAAACAAAACAAAACAAACAAAAAACACCCCAAAAGCTTGCTCTGAAAACATATTCTGTCCTGTTGTTTGATTCTGCAAACATCCTAAGTGACATAGCAAGATAATCTGTTCTTTCATTCATTAATGTTTTCATTCATTCATTCAATAAACCTATACTGTGTACGTAGGTTGCCCAAGATGCTGGGTTAGACAGCAAACATAAACACACTGATAATATATTTTATAATATATTATAGATTCAAAGTACTGTTCGTACAATATTTCATTATTTTCTAATCCCAGAATAAACCCATGTTTAGGAAATTGAGGCTAGGGGAGGTTGCACCTTGCACAAAGTCATCGTGTTGGGTGATAAGACCTCTGACTCTAAATAATGCTTGCCACATCACCTACCTATGTCCTAATCAACTGCATGTTCACGTTCTGGCTTCCCCAAGGTCAGCAGCCATTCTGACCTCACTATGGATCCCAAATCTTTCTCTGCCTTAGGGGCCAGCAGCAGGGCCTGGGACACATGTAACTACCAGAAACCCACCAGCCTATGTTAAAGGCATTTCCATTTAGGCAACTGTAACTGTGCAATCTTTTGGGATACAGTGAGAAAATATTAGAACTTATATACTAATTTTTTTCTTTAAAAAATCCAATGCATATGTATGTTTTATAGCATATATATGATGTTATCTCTGTCATGCATAGACAATTTATAGATAATCACATACATACTGAGGTTTCATGCTCATAACATAGTTACATATAGGGTTGCGTGATCATATTTGAAGATCACTGATTTCATTGTTTCTGACTAGCAGACTGGAAAGTGACATGCCTACATGCCTGCTTTGTTACCCTGGCTAAATGTTTTATTAATTTGGAAACACTATGGGGCAATGACCATATACTGTACTCAGCAATGTGCAAGATACTATGATCTACGTGGATGATCCAGCTCAAGTCACAATTTCCTTGGAATATCTTTTTTTCCTTTCCACAGGGTTGTTATAAAATGCAAAGAAGTAATATATGTGAAAGCACTTTCTAGGTTGTAAAACCTATAAAAGTGTTAAGTTCAAAACAGTGGCTGGAATTAAAGTATTTATTATAATGGAGGGAATAGACTCTTCTTGAGTATTACCATTTACTTTTCAGGCACTATTCCATTAAGTCCCCACAACATGATGAGTAACTGATATAACTATAGAAAGGCAAATATACAGTTGACATTTGTGTGTTTATGCACAGGGAGTTTTTCATTTGACCCTTAGAACAAGTCCCAAGAGTATTTATTAGTTGGAACCATAGGAAATTGCTGTATTCCTATAGATCAGTCAAATATCAGAAATTTCCTACGGTTCCAACTAATAGGAAAATGATCATTTTACATATGAGCAAATGGAAGCCAAGCAAATTGAAATGACTTACCCTCTAGCAAGTAGAGGATCTAGATTCTACCTGTCTCCATGGCCCCCTGCCACATACTGACCCACGGAGCAATCATGCAAGACATGATCTACCTGAGGAGTACACAGCAAGCACCCTGACAAAAGACAGCACACATTGTCAACTACATGCCAAGCCCTTCAGAAGGTGTGTTCAGGTCCTTGGTGAGGGGGCATGGAGCACTGCACTTCAAAGGAAGGGGTGTATTACAGCACCTCTAAAATATGTTCCATGCAGCCGGGCTACTGCCCTCTTTCCAGAATCTATATATTAAGTGAGACAAACTAAATACTGTGTCATTTTAGGTGTGCTAACAATAATGAAATACATTTTAGAAGGCTATACATATGCAACTGAATTTTACATTGGACTGCTAATGACCCCTTAGATTTTATTAACTATTATTTCCAGCTAGTCCTGAACAATGGGGCCTCGCCAACCCCATGCAAGAATGCAAATCGCTACAGAAAAGCCCTCATCTTCGCCAGAAGGTGATTTTTAAAAACCCTGCTCTGTCTCAGCAGACTCTCTTGGCTACCTGTGAGTGTATGTCCTGCACACTTATTCAGTCACTCCTGGGACAGCAGGTCTCTGCCCAAGGATGCCTTTCTACTCCCTGAAGTTGAATCTGGCTTATTCTTGGGAGCCAAAGCAAACAAAATGAGAAGCCAGTAGAAAGACGTCACTTCAAACATGTTCATTATCTTAACGTCCTGCATTTACCTGGTGAGAAGCTGTTTGAATTCCTTTAGGAACACTTTAACAAAAAATGTAGGGCCAAAATTCTAAATTTTGTTACAGTTGAGCGAAATTCCTACAGTTTAAAGCCTAGTTAATGGCTTAAAAATGAATCAGTGGTTTGTCTTTAGAAATATTCATAATTCATTTGATCACTAAAGAAAAGAATTAAATGTACAGGTGAGAGAATGCCTACGGTTGTATTTAGAACTCTCACTTTCATTCCATCTTCTAAGGGAGACTGGACGACCACGAACACCATCTGGATTTTAGGAATCCAATAAATATTAACATTTATCAAGTTCCACATTTATGGCAGTGTTGTTAATTAGCTCAAAAGGTCATTTCTGGCACCCCTATGACTCTGTAGGTACAAAATGATGATGGATCCTTTACACTACACCAAGACGTGCAGCGTGTTTTTACCAAGGATCCATGACAAACACAAATGCTCATTTCCTCACTGGAAGTGTCTGCATTAATACCAAGGAGCTGTTTTTGAAGATAATTATATAATATTTACCTATTACTGCATAAAAATCAGTATGTGCATAAATATGAATGTTCAATTTTAGGCAAAGTTTACAATATGCATTCAAGTGTTTTGACAATACCTGCAACCTTAAACAGGCTGTCAATCTGATATTGTGTTGATTCGGGATGTTTTCTCCCCTTCCTTTTAGCTTCCTCTTTGATTTTTGGTCTCATTGCCTAGCTTTTGGCACAGTGAGAAAGCAATTTTCTCCAGAGTCAAAATTAGTACTGCATCATGAATTATTCAGCTCGACACATTGCTTCTTGCAGCGCCCTGTGCTCCTCCAGCCCCTAAGTTTGAAGTCTTCCCTTTCACACATTCCCGTCTCCATCCAGCCCCCTGCCCCTCGCTTCCCCCTCCCCCCAATATGGCAGTCCAGCAGGCTGGCACCCTGGCGCCCGAGTGAATTTGTTTTATATTTAAATTTCAAGTCACATAGCCGTCTCTAGCTGGAGTGCTTCAGAGTGTAATCACATGAGGCAGGCTGTTTCCACATAAAACAACTTCAAATAATTTCTGTGAGATGGAAGCCAGCCTTTAATAACTTCACCTTAAAATAGACTCATTGAGAAGAGTCTGACCGAGCTTCAGATGCCTCAATAAATGTAATATTAACTCTATCTTTAAAATCTTTATAGTTGGCAATTTTAATGTTTTCTTATAAATTTCTCCATTTAAAGCCTCTTGTCTGGATATGTTGTAGCCATATTCCACATTATAGTTTTTCCCCTGTTACTTCTCAGTTCATTTATTTTCTCAGGAAAATATCCCATATATATATATATATATATATATATATATATATATATATATGACATGTATTGATATCAATATAGATATACAAACAGGGAGAGAGATATCAGTATCAATATGGATATATCCTATTCCCACTCCTCACTGAATACAAATTTTCCATGAAAGGATTACACACTTATTATAATAAGTATCGATTTTAAGATATAACTTGCTTTGTTTTGTTAATTACACTACTTACAGTATCCCTATAAAGCCATACTCTTCAAAGGGCCTTAGACTGACCCTGCATGGGGGAGGGTTTGGGGCCACACCTCGCCTAGATTAATTTTATAATGTGAAACAGAAAGGCTTTTAGAGAAAGTGAAAACAGAAGCACACAGATGTCAAACTGACAAACAAATATCTCCCTGAAAAGTTTTCCAAATAACCAAAAGCAATGCATTTGTAAAAGCTCCATTGAATTGCCTTAAAAATGTACTCCTGGGATAATTTCTCCATGAAGAAGATGCTCCAGAATGCAAAGTTCTTAACCTATCACTGTATTTCTGTAACAAATAGCCAGGTCTTATCCTGTGCTGTTATCGTTACTGAACATTTTGTGGTCATACTATGTGAAAAAAAGTTCCTGATCACCCAATTCCAGGGAGCAGGGATGATTATTAAATAAAAATATTCTTTAAAGTATATAATTCTACTTATACATAACTGATCATTGACAGATGTTAACTTTAATTTTCTATTCACACAGACT
The DNA here is from genome assembly GCF_023721935.1 of Panthera uncia. Classification (NCBI taxonomy): domain Eukaryota; kingdom Metazoa; phylum Chordata; class Mammalia; order Carnivora; family Felidae; genus Panthera; species Panthera uncia. Next base: position 39,602,853 of record NC_064818.1, on the reverse strand, counting down.
TAATTAAGGCAAGACAGGACTCTTTAAATTGAAAAATATGTCCTATTCCTTTTGAGAGAGATGGTTTAATATGTATGTAAACTTCAGAATTTAAAACATTGAAAATATGCTCAAAAGAACCTTGATTTTGATAAATAGATGGCATTAGACTCATTTATGTTGGCCAGTAGCATGCTACATGCAGCATTTTAGTGCTGTTGCTGAAATGATTAATTTTAACAGTGTGCCAAGATTCGGAATTTATATTCTGAAAATTTCCAGTGCTGCAATGTTCAACTTGTATTTTAACAGACTCCTCGAAGACGTTAACTTTGTGATTCTTGATTTATGCTTCCAAGTGCGATTTTACGGTTTGAGTAATCAATGTTTCTCTTCCCTCTCGTTCTTCTTCCCCCTATCTTCTCCCAATCTCTCCTCTCAATGTCATGTAGTTGTAAGAAGAGAGATTCTGGTGCAATCCCCTGGGGTTAGCTGATGAGCATGGACCATATGTTCCTGACTTTCTTCAGAGATTACTGTGTGTATTACATTGACAAACCAACTCCCCCAAAACCATTCTGGATAACTTTATATTACACAAACAGCTTGCTAATGAGTCGTCGTGGCAGTTGCCATATTTTAGTAATATTTATTAAACTGTTATGAAGCATGAAACTATATTGCTTTATCTCCATGATGAATTAGTTAAAAGCTAGAAGGTTTTGTTTTTGAAAATAATCTTTCTTAATTAACTCTCCTATAGTACCCCCCTCCCACCTCCCCGTCACCCATATGTGTTTTAGATACTTTTCCTCCTATTACTGATATTCATCTAGGAAAGACTAAAGAACAAAGATTTTCAAACATATTTTTTGAATGTTCTTTTATTTAACTGACAAGATGAAGAGCAAGTTGGCAAAGTATAATGGGCAAGGGGGCGACAAGGCTTCTTGTACTCCAGCCTTTCAGAGAGGTCTAAGTTGACAGAATTGAAGTAAAGTGCCTCATAGTAAACATTCAGTGCAAGGATCTACTTCCATTATTATAATTTTACCAGTCATTCCAGTGGCTTATCAAGGTACATAATTTAAAACGTTTGATTATAGTATAACTGGAATACAGGTGCAATTCTGCGATATCACTCCCAATTGTATTTAAAAGGCTTCCAATTTTACTTAATCATTGCTTAATCTAGAACAGACCAGAAAGGCTTAGCATATTAGCCGGACATATTGCCTCTCTGCAGACAAACCTGTTGAAATCTTTCTTCTATAATTTTAAGTATATTCAATAACTTCCTTATGCCTCAGTTTCCTCATCCATTAATGATAATTGTCACTACCTGTTAATTTGACTTATATAAGATAGTGCCTATAAAGTATTTTGCAAATAGTCAGTGGTCAAATACTACAAGCAGCTTTAAGCTACAAATCAGTTGACAATAACTATTGTTAAAAATGACAGTTTTACACAGCTTTTCTATTTTTACAGAAAGTAATGCCAGCTGGTGATTAAGAACGTACGATGTGCTAGGCACCATTCCAAGTCCTTTACCTGTGCGCACTCATTTAAACCACACAAAAACTCTATAGGCAGGTATGTTATTCATCCCCTGTTATGCACAAGGGGCTAAGGTACAGAAAGGTGAAACCAGCACAAGATCATTCATTAGTCAAGTGGCCCAGGCTCTTCACTACTGAATTCTAAGTGCAAATAAATACATGTTTTCCCTTAGAGGACTTGGGATTTCTTTCTTAATCAAAATAGAAGATATTAAGAAAATAATTGCTGAACATGGTAATTCAGTCAGCCATCTCTCATTCGGTAAGACAATTGCATTGATTGTCCAATACTACTGAATATAATCAGAAGAGAACCAGGCATACCCAGATTGAAGCAAACATTAAAGGCCATTTAGTCCAGCAACCCATCTGGAAAGCCTATTGCTTCTCCAGCATGTTCTTGTTTCCTTTTTTCAAGAGCAATTAGGAAAGCAGAATTACAGATCAAGGCACTCAGCATCCAAGAATGGGCACCACGCTAGCGAAGCAACTAGCCAAGGGTCGGAGCCTCTCCCAGCCTCAATTTCCCTATTTGTAACATGGAAGTAATAATACCAACCTCATAAATTGGGTGTGAGGCTCAAATTAGATAAAACATGGGAACTTACCCTGTACATGTGCCATGTGATCCATTTGCACAAGGCACTACTTTTACTTTGGTGATAACGATGTGAATGAATTTACAGATGAAGAAGAAATGTAGAATACATATAAAAAAGACAAGAGATATCTTAATATATAGTTCCGTGTAGAGAACACTGAGATAGCTAAAAACTATAGCACACATCCAAAGAGCCCTGACATCAGAAAGCAAGCAATTACTTCAGCCAGTCCAAAGGGAAAGCTAAATGGAAAGCAGTAAACAGTCCTCAAGAGTGGTTCAGTCTGTACATAAAAACAATCCTTATATTGGCGATATTAGAAGAGATAGGAGAGCTCTACCTCAAGAGACAAGACTATAATTTCTGTAATGTGATTGGTTCCAGAAACACTGCCTATGGATTAGCAAGGCCTCCTGCCCTAGCCATGTTTCCTGACTGCCACTGCCCAATTCTGCAGTTTATTAGCAATTCCGGCAGAGGGTCAGCTGGGGAAAATGAAAAGAACTAACTATTAAACCAATGAGAATGACCATTCGTTTAGTAAATTGTCAGGCTCTGCTGGGGAAGAAGCAAAATGTATTGTCTAAAGGAGGTCATGGAGATTTCAGTGATTTATTCTAAACCTGTTCTTAATTCCTGAAGGAGAAGAGTGAGCAATAATGAAGAGACTGAATATTTGAAGATGCAAATTAAACAGAAGAAATTAAGGCTTTTTTAGAGGTGAGAAGAGCAAATAGCAATGTATTCCTCAGCAAAGAAGGGCTCCACTATTCTTAGACATAAAAAGAAGTCAAAGACGCAAAGAGGTCTTGGAAGAAAAAGAAAGTGTCACTGAATAGTGTGTGTGGTTAACAGAGGCTTACTGAATTTGGAGAAGATTTGGAAGAGAACATTTGCTACTAGACTAGAGAATCGGTAAGAATCAAAGTATTATTGAGGAACGATCAGGATCCAACTGTGATTAAAAAGGGTAAGTGAGATGTGACCCAAAGGAAGAAAGAGCAGAACAAATAATCATTTCTGCTGTTGAAAAAGTAGATGAGGTAGAAAGTAAAGACAGGAAGGTCTTCCTGGAAGGTAGAAGGTACACTGTTGGAGGCACTTAGGTTGGAAAGGAAGGCAGCATGACGGTAATGGAAATACATGTCCTCATTGCACTGAAATACCTTCCTCTTCCTAATGTCAGTGCAGCCCCCAATGATTCCCGGCCCCCCATTCCAATACTGGTGAAGACATGAGCACGGGTGTCGAAACTTCCTTTCTACATGTCCTCACGCTCTTTCTTGAATTTGTCACTTCGGACCATGCCTCTCTTCTTGAAGTTCATTCCTGAACTGGCTTTGGTGATAGTGTGCTAATTCTTAAAGCCTCTATTGAGTCTTCTGGGTCTACTTTATAACTTCTCTTCATGCTTCCATGTTTGTGGACAAACCTGAGAGTCCATCTTTGTCTTTTCTCCATAGAGCATCTCTGCACCAGTTCTCACTTTTACAGCCTCACCTAGCACATCAAACCAGGGTGCTGTCAGGTGAAATGAAAAGGAACAGGCAGGATACAGAAGAACAACAAAACTGAATTCTATACGACAGGCCCTAATTGAATACAGAAATAGAGGAAGAGAGGAAATCCAAGATGATGCTGAAGGGCAGAGCCTTAGTGAGTTGAACAATGGTAAGGTCAGCTACCGCTGTAAGGAAATCTGGTTGGGATGGGGAGATGCATCAGAAGCTGTGATAGGGTTGATTTTAGCATAATGTTCAAGTGTCTTCCAAGCTTTTTATATGTCTTTAATATCATCCTTCTGAGTTAACAGCCCCATTTCTGTCTAGTGCACATCTCCACCTGTGACGCAGATAACAGCGTGTGCAACAAAACTCATTTCTCTCCTACATTTGGGTCCACAACAAGACTCCATTTCAATTATGTTAGGGCCATGTGACTAGGTTCTGATAAGATGTGGATAGTAATATGTGCACGTACAGGACTGACCACGAAACTCTCTGCAAGTGTCCACACTATCTTTACTTCAGCAGCAACCTCAGAGATCACGTAGTTAAGATGGAAGCACTACAAGATGGACAGAGCTTGAATTGCCACAGGATTGCATCAAGAACGTAAGCCCCAGTTCTCGTAGATGACACGTGGCACACACAAATTGAGAAACTGAAAAGAGATGCAAAGGGACAAATTACATAGGTGAGGACAAGTTTTACAGATAGCAGTGGAGAACGATACAGGACCCCAGGGCCACCAACTGTGGGGATATATTCCCACTCCTGGCCTGAAGAAGCAAATGAAAAGTATATTCCAGAACCGAAAGACAGAGTTGTATGATGAATTCCCCTTGAAAAGAAGCAGGATGCCAGCAGAGAGAGCACTGCACACATACACACCCCTATCCAGTCCTTCCTCCTGCTCTTCAGTTGTCTCCTGTTGTTGTCCTCCATTGGCTCAACCCAATCAATAACAGACAGCAAAGGGCCCATCAATGGAGTCTAGTTAGGATGGTCTCAAGATACATGCCAAGGTGGAGAATATGAAAGAGTGGATACAGTGACAAATAGAAGGTATCTCTCCAGAAGAGAGCCACCAAAGAGAAATACCAGACCCTCATCGGACTATGATGTGACCAAGAAAACTTCCTTGTACTAAGACACTGATATTTTAGGGCCACTTACTACAAACTAATGACAGTTGTTTTGACTAATATAAAGCTTGTATATCCTATCTGTGCCTCAGATTCTATAAGGTTCCTATAAATACATGAGTTATATGTAGTGAGGTGGATTCCAAAATATAAGAGCATTGTCTTACAAATGAACCAGTCAACTCTAATGAATCAAAGCAGAGATACACAATGCTATTCTTAAAAGTTTGAAAATTTCTCACTCCAGAAAGAGTTCATTGTAGCTTGATTGATGCATTGGTATTAACATGCATTAAAATATTCAATGAAAGGATTAGTCAAATAAGGAAAAAGAAATCAGAGTTGAAAGTTTGGTTGTCATCTAAATCTGACCTAGTGCAGTAGACGGCACTGCAGAATGCTAAATATTCTAGTGCCCTGTGAGAGAGTCATTCTCATTCATCCCCGCCTGCCTGAACTCAGGAGAGGACATAATACTTGCTACGTCTAATGGAATATGGGCTGAAGTGATGTGTCCTTTGTGACAACTTTAAAGTGGGTATTCAGTTGAATGTGTCTCTTCTCTGCCACTGTAAACCAGCAGTGATCTAGATAGAGGCTTTCCCTCACTCTAATCATGGTGTAAATATAACAGGGACCAGGCAGAGAGCCAATGTGCAATGGACATGTGGTTTCAGCAACAAAGAATTTTTCTAGTTTTAAACCATTAAGATTCAGACTTACTTATTTCCATGTCATACCCAGCCAATCCTGACCAATGCAGGAAAAATGGAGCCCTGATAGAGAGATTTCAGTTGTTTGTCATCCTGACAAGGTCATTTCTATGGGCATATGAATGTACCCAACTATTGTTAAATATGTGGCCCATTCAACTTTCATTGTTCTGATTCCTTGCTCACCAAGGAATATTCTGCTTTCAACTCTTAGGATTTGACTTCCCACGGTGGTACAACCTAAAGGGAAATAGGGGGCTAAACAGATATGCATTCATTATTTTATTTGCATTATAATTTATTAATTTTACCTACTGATTTGATATATCTCTTATAATCTTTGTTAATGTTGGCCACTGGTGAAAGATGCCTATGTTCTTGATTTGCACACAAAGTCACATTGCTAAGCAATGCTACCACGTAAAAGTGTCTCCAAAAACAGTGAGCAGAACTTCCACAGTAACTACATCATGCCATTACTCTGTGGAGGAGAGTAAGCCACTTTCATCTCCTAGTATCAATTATAAACCAGGCTGCATTTCTAAAACTCAAATACTGAAAGGCCTTTTTGATGTTTTCTTCTGCCTTACCTCAATTTCTAATCTGCTGCCCCCTTCTGTGGAAATGGAATCCTCACCAGAATCCAACTCCCGCTCTTCTTTGCCATCACCACGGACTTCATCTGACATTCTCCTAGCTTTGCTTGAACTTTTGCAACAGCTTCCTGGATGGTGTCTCTGCCTTCACTCTTTTCATAATCCATTCTACATATGACTCACAGATGGTCTTTCTAAAGCACAGTTGCCATTATTATTTTCTCTATTCAAAATAATAAAATGATTCCATGGCAATCCAACATCTTCACCCTGACGTTCATGTCCTCCTCATCGTGACTCCATCTAATCTAACACATCACCCTATGTGTATATCACATATCAAACAAATGAACAGCATGTTGTCCATTAATGTGCTTTGAGCTAAGGGACTTTTAGGAATGAGTTTTTCTATTATCTAATAGCATTCAGTAATTCTTACAACATATGTTTTCCTTCTAGTCAGATCCATCTTGTCCATCCCTCTTATAATAAATACTATGCTTTTTTCATATATAAAAGGGGCTTCAGTAAAAAACAGGAATCTATCATCCCCTTAGGTAGAGATTTTAACATTTAAGCTACTGATTTTGACTCGAACAATGGTTACAGAGCACTGTGAAGAGCAATGTAAGAAGGAAACATAATCCCCCAGCCTACCTTTGAAAGGAAACTATTATGAGAGGGTAACTATAGAACCACTTTCAGCAGATTTTTTTCTGTGATATGTATTAAGTGTCTTTTCTTACAGAAATCCAAAGTATATTTTACTTCATATAAATTCAATTAAGGCACTCTGAAGAAGAGAAATTTAGCTCTATCTGGACATATGTAGACAACATGGTTTCCAAGCAATGATGATAGGATTTGCACAATATAAAAGAGTGTCAGTTCACTTGGTAGCAACTGTTCATTGACTGAAGGACATAGACAGGTGTGTGTGGAACTGTCCTCTCAAAAGTGGGCAATGAACCTGAAGGTAACTTTGACATTTGTATTTGTTTTCCTTCAGTTTCTCAAAAACTAGTCACTCGGGGGAAAACTGATGGAGATCCACATCCCCCTTTGTTTGCTCCTCACCGCAAGAAGCCACCGCCCTTGAGTGACCACACTCTAAAATTCCATTTGTCACAACTCTACCTCCAATGTACATATCAAATGTTAACTCTTCCTCAATTCCTCTGAATAACTGTCTTATGTGACTTAAGTGGCTTAATGGATGCAACACTGGTTTTGAAATGAGAATAAGTTAAATCTGAGTCTTATACTCAGATATAAGTGTGAACTTGGGCAAAATACAAAAATCATCTAAACCTGCATGTCTTCTTCTTTAAAACAAAAACAATTAAGACTAAACTGTATGTTAACTAACTTAAATTTAAATTAAAAAAATAAAATAAAGAGAAAGAACTCAAACTAAATCACAAATGAGACAGGAGATATAACAGCCAGCACCACATAAATATAAACAATTATAAGAGAATTTTATAAACAACTATATGCCAACAAAATTGGACAACCTAGAACAAGTGGATCAATTCCTAGAAACATACACACTACTAAAACTGAAACAGGAAGAAACAGAAAATGTGAACAGCTGTATAACCAGCAAAGAAATTGAGTCAGTAATCAAAAAAAATCCCAACAAAGGTCCACAGCCAAATGGTTTCACAGGCAAATTCTATCAACCACTGAAAGAAGAATTAATACCTATTCTCAAACTGTTTCAAAAAAACAGGAAAAGAAGGAAAACTTCTAAATTCATCCTATGAGGCCAGCATTACCCTGATGCCAAAACCCAATAAAGACACCACTAAAAAAGAAGCCTACGGGCCAATATCCCTGATGAACACAGATGCAAAAATTCTCAACAAAATGGTAGCAAATGGAATCTAACAGTACAGTACATTAAAAGAATCATTCACCATGATCAAATGGGATTTATTTCTGGGCTGCAGGGCTGGTTCAGTATGTGCAAATCAGAGTGGATATTTCATATAAACGAAGCCATACAGGAGTGCCTGGGTGGCTCAGTTAGTTCAGCCTCCAACTCCTAATTTTGGTTCAGCTCATGATCTCTTGGTTCATGAGTTATAGCCCTGCTTTGGGCTCTGTGCTGTCAGTGCAGAACCAGCTTGGAGTTCTCTGTCTTCCTCGCTCTCTGCCCCTCCCCCACTCAGGCTGTGCATGCATGTGCTGGCTCTCTCTTTCCCTTTCTCTCTCTCTCAAAATAAATAAAGAAAGAAAAATTAAAAAATAAAATGAAAACAACTTTACATACCTGTTAGGTAGCATACTAAGACTTCAAAAATATGTCTTCATTCACCTTTTTCCCCTTCCTTTACTGCTATATTAATGAGTGTATATTAATTATCTTTGTCTGTAAGCTTTATGTTCTTATGGAATATGACTTATATCTTGCTATTCTCTAAATCCTTAGCAAATCTGAATATAATTTCTTATATACTAGACACTGGGTGAATAAATGAATTAATGTTGAATTTATATGAAGTTTAATATACTTTGGATCTCTTTAAGAAAAGACACAATACATATCTCAGAAAAACCTGCTGAGAGTGGTTCTATAGTTACCCTCTCATAATAGTTTCCTTTCAAAGGTATGCTAGATGATTATGTTTATGTTTCCTTCTTTTCTTTTCTTTTCTTTTTATTTTAGACAGAGAGAGAGAGTACACACACAAGTGGGGGAGAGGAGCCAAGGGTGGGGAGAGAGAGGGGGAGAGAGAGATCATCTTAAACAGCCTACAGGCTCAGTGCAGAGCCGATCATGGGGCTCAATCCCACAACCTTGGGATCATGACCTGAGCCAATATGAAGAGTCAGCTGCTTAACTGTCGGAGCCACCCAGGCACCCCGTCAATGTTTCCTTCTTACACTGCTCTTCTAAAAGCACCTCCTTTACCAGTTCACTGCTGAAAAAGCCAACTTTTTCAATCCTAATTGAAGGTTTTTCTCTCAATAACCATATTTCAAAGCTGCCTTCAAAATAGTCACTATTCTTTAAGAAGTTAGTTGATCTCCTTAAGTACATTTTATTGAGATTTTTTTTCAATGTCAAGTATACACCTGGAAATCCTGGAGAGCTGATTCAAACACCACAAAGAAGAAGGGACAGTTCATGACAAAAATGATTTCAGATAACTCATGATTTAACTTCTTATGAGAAATCAAAACCATTTTGAACAATATTAAGACACCAATAACTTTTGGCTAAAGTACTATCAAAATCCTATTTGTTAAACTGCTTCCCTCTAGGAAAGTAGGCTAGGTCTTCTGACCATGGAGTCTAGGTCCTTTTGCAAACCATTCTGGCTCAAGCATCCACAACCGTAACCGTATCTTGCCAAGCTCGAGCTGTCCACCCTGGACCTCAGCCCTGTAGTTCAGACTGTTTAATTGAAACTGAACTTGGCTCAGTTGAATATGAAATTGATATCCTTTTTTTTATTATTATTTTGGATATTGCAAGGCCTTTCCCTAAAGCTCTCACCCCTGAATTCGGACTGTTAGTTTACTTCAAAAAGAAGTTATCAGCTTTACTTCAGGGGATAAGGAAAAACAAAGGGCTTTGGAGACCAACAGGCCCAATTCCATTTTTAAACCCATCGCTATACTAGTTGTGTGACACTGGAAAAGTCATTTAGCTTCTCTATTCTCATTTCCTCACAGGACAGCTGTAAAGACAGAATTAGATCACACAGTTGATACGCAGTATCTGACAGCTAATGTCAGAAATCCACCCCACTCCTCTCCTCCTACTTCCCTAATCTTTCATTCCTTGCGAGAAATAAGCAGAACGCTGAGTAATCTCATCACATGGTCCTCGGCCTAGCCCTCTTTCTGCCCTTCTCCATTTGCTAATTACAAAATTATCTACGAACAGATATAATCAATGGCTCCCTCTAACAAGTATGTGAATAGCTGCTCAGTGCTGGGTACTGGGTGGGCACAGGGAATTAGAAGTGAATACCAGTGTGTCAAGAAATACCCCCTCTGGTATGAGGGCCAGTGTTCCTGAGCTGCTGCTGCTGCAGCTGCTATAGATGCTGTGCCACCAACACCACCAACCACAATACCAGCGCCAACTGTATTCATACAGGGTGAATCATAGAAGCACAGAGCTAAGAATGTGCAACGTCATCATTTCTGTAATCTACTGTGTTCCCTATGATAGGTCCTGCACCTACATGAGTTCCTGACATTTTTGAAAACAAGGAAATTGAGGTGTCAGCAGAACTGTGCGTCCCTCTGGAGCTTCTAGGGACATATCCATGCACTTCCCTTTTTCACTTTCTTCTTTTATTTTTTAAGTTTATTTATTTATTTTGAGAGAGAGTGAGACAGCATGAGCAGAGGAAGGACAGAGAGAGAGGGAGGGAGAGAATCCCAAGCAGGCTCCACGCTGTCAATACAAAGCCCAACATGGGGCTCAAACTAACGAAACGTGATTATGACCTGAGCCAAGTGTCAGACACTTAACCAACTGAGCCACCCAGGCACCCCTCGCCTTTTCCACTTTCTAGCCCCATTTTGCAGATAAGGAAACTAAGGCTTAGGGAATAAACCAACCACCGCAATTAATTTCATAAATGCCATGACAGGAGTATGCTCTTTTCTGTATTCTATCTCCACATACACATGCAGACATACATATTCAATAACCAAGATTCTGGGCACTTGTCTTTAAACTTTTTGAAAAAAAGATAATGGAAGGAAGGAAGGAAGGAAGGAAGGAAGAGAAAGGGAAGAGGAAGGGAAGAGGAAGGGAAGAGGAAGGGAAGAAGAAGGGAAGGGGAAGGGGAAGGGGAAGGGGAAGGGGAAGGGGAAGGGGAAGGGGAAGGGGAAGGGGAAGGGAAGGGAAGGGAATGGAGGAATGTTTTGGAAACTAGATTAATACAGCAAAGCTTGTAATGTTATGGGCAGCAGATACAGATTGCTTCCTTGACCCCCATCTCAATCCTGTTTTTATATGCAGTGGTCCTAATATTACATGACAGACCTCACCCTACCAGGTAAGAAATCACTGTCTTTGTTGTTTGAACAAGTACACATTAACACAAGCGCAATAGATGAGAAAATCAGGTTTTACGTAAAATACCTAAAAGTAACTTCTATGTAAGAAAAGTGGTTTTAAGGGTCTCAAATATACATTTACATAAACAAATTGGTGTATTAAAAGATAGGCTGGTTTATCTGTTCACTTAAATGTTCATATGAAAGCATTTCCCAACCTACGTATTTAGACTATCAACTATATTCAGTGAATCAGGTCCCAGAACATGTCCAAATGTGGAGAACTAAGCACAGCTACAACCAACATTCTAGAATTAGAGAGGAGATTCCAGAAGGTCCTACAAATCTGTTTCATGGTTTTGGTTTAGGCTTGAGAAGCATGGCATTGTACGACAAACTAGACTTTAAAGAAAATATGAACAAATTAATAGACTAGTTATATAATTAGTATATACCCTTACTTATCCTTTCTTAAGTTATGTGAAGTGTATTACAGTTAGGAAAAAGGCTCTTATACCCCACTAATATTCTGAAACTCGAACTAGAAGAAAGAGTAAACGAATGAACTAGCAAACGAATGAATGAACCAACACTTTATTTTTAACCTCAGATAGAAATATGGCCTTTCCCCAAATAATGTAGGTGATAAGGAATGATGGTATAAGAAGTTTGAGGTTTTAAAATCTCCTCTGTTTATCTGAACTGCACACTGGAAATACATCCCAGTATTAAGAGCACATGTGGTATTGTTACCTATCTGTCAAGAATTTCCCTACTTTCTTACTCATAAGAGAGCCAAGAATTACAAAAGTTATTCTCTTTTTCTAAACCATCTTTTATTTTGTTTTTCCCCCTAGGAACTATTGGAAAGATAAAAATCTGCCCTTTGTTTGATCTGCAACCCCTGGGAAATAGCTTTTATATATCTTTTTCTTCCATATTGCATCTGAAAAATCATGAAAGTAGCCAGATAAGCTGTGTGTTTCTTCAGCTAATGTTTTCAGGATTTCCTGTCCCATATTTTCAATGAATATGAAGTGAGTGCGAAGTGATAGCCTAGTGATAGCTAAGTGATTAGAAGCAGAGGCTTTTAATGGAACAAGTAGGTAAGATTTTATTTTCATAAGGTAACATCAGTTACTGTGTACAAAATATTCATTGATTTTCAACTCTAGATGCTTTACATATTTTTAATTAAATGTCCTCTCTTTTGATCAGACTACATCAATTTAATATTATGAATAATACTTTAAGATTTCAAGAGCAATTTAAACAAAGCGGTTATATCAATGAACAGTTTAGTTATTACTTTTGCTTTGCTTATAATAATTGCACATTTGAGGAGTAAAGAATTAGAGACTTTTTTTTTCTAAAAAGGAAAACATGAACACTCTAAAGATCTCAATAACATCTTTTTGCTTCTCAAATTATCAGGAATTAAGTTCTAGAACAACCTTTCTTTTTCTAGTATTATCTTAGATGAATATTAATGGTCCTTCCTGAGCCTTTTGGATCCAGTGTTGTTTATCTAGGATAATATACTTTCCTTCTGATTATAAGCATGGCATAACCTTTTGGGGAAAAAAGAACGTATTCAGAACATGGCTTTATAGTAAAATTATCAATCAGAACTTGAATAAGCCCACACAAGATCATAGAGAATAATAAAAACAGCAAATACATGGTACTGTGTTCCGCACACTATTCCCAGCACTTTATATATAAAACCAAATTTTACATATTTTCCTTCTTTGCAGAATAATTTTTGGTCTTGTGTAGGAGGGCTGTGTGCCTGGCACATAGTTCCACACAGAAAGCACTCTGGAGCCTTCTTATCACAGAAAAGAAAACTCAAAGAGCCAAGCTGACTCACTGAACTCACCAAGTTCCTTGAAAAGAAGAAGACCCATATATTTTTTTTTAAAAGGGCAGATTTCCTTTATATAATAGAAAAAGACACATTCACTCATTCACTGAGCATTTACTATGTGGTCGCTGCTGTGCAAAATTGTGAAGGCAAAATTGTTTCTGCCTCCCTGAAGTTTGGTGAAGTCAAGTAGGCCACTGCCGTCTTTACTTCTGGATTCAAGCCCCCCTTTTCAAGATGGACAGAATTTCCTTACATTAGTGTAAGATGCATTCTTTGACACCCAGGAACTTTTGACGTCTATTTCTATTTACTGTACAGCTCAGGGAATTGGGTATGGAACCCTGAGTCACAGAGCTGAATGAACTTGTCCAGAAATCAATCAAAATACGGAAGAATGATTCTCAAGAACCTTTCTACTAAAAACTGCTGGGGTTGTCTTAAAACCTGGACAACTCGGGGCGCCTGGGTGGCGCAGTCGGTTAAGCGTCCGACTTCAGCCAGGTCACGATCTCGCGGTCCGTGAGTTCGAGCCCCGCGTCAGGTTCTGGGCTGATGGCTCGGAGCCTGGAGCCTGTTTCCGATTCTGTGTCTCCCTCTCTCTCTGCCCCTCCCCCGTTCATGCTCTGTCTCTCTCTGTCCCAAAAATAAATAAAAAAACGTTGAAAAAAAAAATTTAAAAAAAAAAAAAAAACCTGGACAACTCAGTCCAGAGAGGGAATGATTTCTGGACCCAGTGGCTGGAGAAAGGACCTCTGATTCTATGGACAAATTCACACCTGCTCTTCACCCTCTTATCACCCACTCACTGTAGCTCATTTAGAAAAGAGTAACATTTGATCTTCTAAATGGTCAGAAGGAATCTGACCATACGTCGACCAAGAATAAGGCCAAGGCACAGTGACATTTATTACTAATAATGATAATTCTTTGCATGTGCAGTGTTTCATGACGTATAAAGTACACTTGCTATATTTATCATTATCTTTTAGCATAGATGAATAGGCCGTAATATCTGTATTTTACCAATGACATAACCAAGCCTCCAAAAAGGCTAAATGGGTTACGGAAGTTCACAGAGGGTGAAGCTGAGACATGAACCCAGGTCTTCTGTCTCTCGGGCCAGTATGCATTCTAATACCACATAAGTTGGTCAAAATTCTCCCAGAGATTTGAGGGGAAAATGAGAGTTCACCAAATTGCTTTGAGTACATCATCTTATTCCCATCTCCTCCACAACGTATGAATTTGTTACTACCCCCATTGTCAAGCCGAGGAAACCGCCTCTGGGGCCTTATGTTTTAAAACTGCTAAGTGTTCAGTACTGGCTTACTTGGAAGGGTGCTATTATAATAATGCAAAACATTTTCTATATGACTCCTGGGTTTTTCACCTTGTCATCTACTTACACTCTGGTACTCTACATGGGTTTTCCATGCATTTTCAGATTCAGGCATAGAGGCTCACCACAGTGTGCCTTAATTTCCAATTGCTGCTATAACAAGTCACCATAAACCTGGTGGTTTAAAACACATAGATTTATTATCTTAATAATCCTGCAAGTCACAAATCCACAGCAGGTCTCATTGAACCAAAATCAAGGTGTTGGCAGAACTGTGTCCCTTCTGGAGGCTCTAGGGTCATATCTCTTTTCTTGCTTTTTTCAGTTTCTAGAGGCAGCCTGCATTCCTTAGTGTATGGCTGCTTTCCATCTTCAAAGCCAACAACAGCTGGTCAAGTCCTTTTCAGGTTGTATCCCTCTGACATAGACTTTCTTGCTTCCCTCTTCCAGTTTGAAGGACCTTTGTGACTGCAATGGTCCCAGGCAAAATCAAGGAAAACGTCTCCATTCAGTAACAGGGGATTACCAAGCAACTTTAATTACCTCATTACCTCTTGCTATGCAACATGACATATTCATAGGTTCTGAGGATTAAGACATGGGCATCTCGTGGCGAATCAGGGAGGAAGCATTATCCTGCCGCCATATTCAGGTAAAGAGCTGTAGCCTTTCTCAGTGGTTTAAGGCTCTATTTTCAAGATATAATGAGGACAAATGTGCTGCCCTGTACACACTCCTAACAGAGACCACACTCATAACAAAGCTCCATCCCTGTGCTGTGGAGGTGGTGCTGATAGTCCTTGAGTCCAACCCAAAATGAGCTGTACTTGGCCATCAAGTGGGTTTTGACCTCTAAACTGAGGGTTTTCCTTGTGATGCTTAATTGTCTTTTTATTTGATCATAATCAGAAATATGGTCTTTCACCAAAGTCAAGTACAAGGCTAGACTCTACTGCACCTGTACACAGAAACACAAACAGAACTTTTTTTTCCAAGATTGCAAACACTGTCCCGTTCTGGCAGCCTTCAACTGAGCCCTCTGGAGCTCTAAGCTGTCTCTCACCTGAGCTCTGGAATGGTTCCTACATGGGCCCCTCTCTTTCAACCACGTGGATTGGACCACACCCATCCTGACACATCCACAAGATGGGAATCCTTCTCCCTGCCCCACTTACATACAGGAAGGAAGCTGACCTAAATTGATAAGGGGACTGGCGATGAATTGGGAAGGCTTTCTGGAAGAAGTAGCACTTCAACTTGGCCTTGAAAGATAATTAAAACTTGGCCAAAGACTGAGGAGAGAAGAAGTTTTCAAGGGAAAACAGGGCACCTGAGAAGGCGGTGATACCTGAGAGGGGCTGCAGTGTCTCAGGATCTTAGTGATCATATCACTGGGAATGAGAGATCAACCTGGGTCTTCCTTGATAAAAGAACTCTTAACCAGGGGGTCTTCTAGAGAGAGTGCCCTAAAATTTGTTGGTATCTTAGTCAAATAACAGTATATAATTACATGTATTATTAAAGAGTCAAGCCAAACACTACCTCCTCTATCAAACTTTACAGGATAATTCCTCCCACCGCTGCCCTCCCACAGCACTCACTTCTCTGCATTCAGACCTCTCTCTGACTCATGCAGGGAGATGTGCACGATGTGTCTCTCTCCTTCAGATCACGAACTCCTGGGAGGCAGCGACAATCCTCCCACTACCACATGGACTGACCTTCCTGAATCTGTGCCCACACTCTCGCTTTCCCTCTTATCACAAGGAACACAAGCCTCTGTTCCTGTTGGAGGCAGTCCCTTCACTTAGATTCTGGATTTCATGTCTCATCTACTCAAGGACTTTGTTCGCATAGAAATTTACCTCCCACCTTGTAGCATCCATTTCTCACTCTGCATCCTTTTCCACATATAAAAATATCCAGCAGCCTTTCTTTGACCCTGGTGCCCCTCCACCTACAGCTGGGTTTCTTGCTTTTTGTCATAGCACTCCCCAAAAGTCATGTGCACGCTGGCTGCATTTCCTCAGCTCACATTTTATCTTCAACCCACACATATTCTTGCATCCTAGTCATTCCACTAAATTTGTTCTGGCAAGGTCAATGGCAGCCTCCACATTGCCAAATCCAAAGACCACGTTTTTGCTTTCATCTTAGCATGTTAGCAGTATCTCACATAGTTAAGCCCTCTATTCTTATCCTCTCTTGGATGGAGTAGCATCCAGAGTTGCCTGGTTTTCCTTGTACCTCACTGGCAGCTCTTTCTGAATTTTTTTTGGCTTATTCTTCCTCATTTATGGAACTTCTAAATGTTGCAACTGCTCACAGTTCAATCCTGGGACCTCTTCTGTCTTCTGTCTCTGATGTTTACTGCATCCCGGTCCATGAATAATTCCATCTCAATACTACTGAGTTTCATATTTAGATCTACAGTAATGACTACTCCCTTCAGGGTATTTATCCAACTACCTACCTGGATGTCCAATGGCATTTTAACTGGAACCCGTTTGTTGTCCTACTCTTAAAACTGGTGTGTTTGTTTCCCCCAGACTTCCCCGTCTCAGTTCCAAGCCAAAAGCCTAGAGCCATTGAGGATTTCAGTCTTTTGTCTCATCATTCACACCAACTCCATCAGCAGGCAATGGCAACTCTACCTTTCAAAAGACATATATTTTTAATCACTATAGTCTTTCCACCTCCAGCGGTACCATTCTTGCCTGAGCAACCAGCAACTCCTACCTGGTGTTTCCTCCATCTGCTCTCCTTCAATGCTTACTCCTCTATAATGTATCTTATTAAACAGCAGGTAGAATGGTAGATGTAAATCAAGGGGTGCCACTACACTGCAACCAACTCTCCACCAGATTCCCATTGCACTTAGAATATCAAATCCTTTATTATGATTTAAAGACCCTCTAAGATTTAAACCATTTCTATCGATTTCTTCCAGTCCACTTCACATTTTCTCTGTCTCTGTCTCTTTTTTTCTCTTTCCTCCTCACCCCCTGAACACTATGGACCTTCTCCTAAGCTTGTTCCTCTTGAGAGTCTCTGCAGTTGCCACAACCTCTGCCCAAACATCCTGCCTCATCATTAACACCTCAAGTCAAATGTCATGTCTGGGAAAGACCACCTAGTCAAAACACATTCTTATGTTACAGTAGTCTATCTTCCTAGCCCTTATCACTATAAATTTCTTATCTCTTGGTTTGTTGTGTGTGTGTGTGTGTGTGTGTGTGTGTGTAGTCCCTGCTTTTATCCACTAGATTGTAAGCTTTGTGCCGCTCTCTTGCCTGAATATCTCCTACACATAGAATAGTACCTGACACAAAATCAGTGTTCAATAAATACTTGTTGAATGAATGAATGAATACATTCATCTAAATAGACAAAGAATAGGTACAACGGGGTGCTGGAAGTCAAGAGAGAAGGGTGGCAAAACAGCGTGTCTCAGGGGCTGCAGGGCATCCTTGACCTAGAGTTTATACCAAAAGTGTCCACAGGTCAGCATGACTTTGGGCTGCTCAGTGGGCCGTGTGGTGTCCTCAGGCAATCCCAGCAGAGAATGAGTCATGCGGGCCCCCTCTCAATAGCCAAACCCTGTGCCCACTCATGCCAATTACTCAGCTTCAGCTCTGAACACAGTCCTGTAATTACACCTGTTACTAATTAAAGGACAAAATAAATGTGAAGTGCCAGTGAAATACTGCACAGGAGTAAAGCAGCAATTATATTTATTGTATAATTTCCATTTGGCAATTATATTGATTGTACAATTGAACATACTGCATAATGGTGATAATTACAATTGTTAACGTTTTCTGCTGGGAAGGATCCAAGTGGGTAAACAGGTTGCTTTGAGTTACTGACAATCAGAAGGGGGGGTTTGGAGTTTCTCTTTAATTCTTGCACATATTGATCAGAGATATTTCCTAAGGAAATACTGAAGTTTGAAAAACAGACCTTTCATGTTTCGAGAAGGAAAATCAATTTGAACCTTTCAGTATTTTGCATTGACGGAAGCAGATAAATGCAATGGGAAATCAAGCCCAAGAAAAAAAAAAGGGAAAGTGCTCTTGTGTTAGGACTGAATTGCCAATAAGCCTCAACCACAGGACCAGAGGCAGCCAGGAAACAAATCCTAGGGCCTCAGAAAATAGGTACTGGTGGAGGCCTCAACAAATCAATCCTTCTTGGTGGATCACATTTGCATAACATATTTCTCCCAGACTGGCCAGAACAAGGGGGGAAAAGAGTGTTTGGTAAGAAAGCATTCACGCTAACCCAGAAGCCTTTTGAGTTCTCCTTGTACATGTTCAGGAAGAAGGAAGCCATGGTAGTTTTACAACACGAATAAACTTGCCTTTTGTGGAGTCCCTTCATCAAATGAATCTTGCTGGTGTAGATATTTGATAGTGTGTTTTTCCCTACCTCATTAATGGCTCCTGGAAAATGTAAAGAATTTAAAGAAGGAAGGGGATTAGAAGTCATGTAGTTTGTGCCTTTCACCATCACATGGAGTTGGAATGTGATTATCATGGACATCAGTGTAGACAACAATGTAAGAGCTATGGCAATGAGTGAGTGATGAACCCTATGAGCCCTAGCTGAACAGTGGGAGCACAGGTGAAGGAGAGCCTAGGGTTATACTTAAACATAATTGGCTAAGCCTTAAACTCCCTTAAACGCCCAAAGCGTTGTTGTTTATTTGAGAGCCATGGGCTTGGTTATAAGTACTGCCATTATTTAATTAATTCAAATAAAAAAAAAATACTGTGACCTAGATAGAATTGGTATTTCCCAAGGCTTTAGTAGATACTGTGCACTGTCACCTAAGTCCATTTACTCTTGAACAAAATTTTATCCATATATCCAGCCTTTAGGGAAGAACCCACTGTCTCTAGTTCAGGGGCAAATCCAGATCAGTCTAACCAATCAGAGGGTCTCATTCTGCTTTAGCCAACTACAGCAATGGCACTACACTTGCCAGTCACTGGCTGGGGTGACAAGTGACCCACTTATAACCAATGTCATGTCTGGGAAATCCTGGGGGTGAGGATTCGTGGGAAAGAGTTTCTCAGTGTTATGAAGGATACGACAGAAATGACATTTTCATTGTCCCTCTATGAGAGTTTGTCATATCTGTGTGTAATGCCTGGTCCTGTAGTGCCAACATGTGTGCATGATGGGGAAATGAGAACAAAGCTGAGATACTGAGGATGGCAGGACAGATGGCTGGACAAATCTTAGATACTGTTGGTGAGCCACTGAATAGAGCAACTCTGGACCTATTCTGCCTCTGATGTGCTATTGTTGAAGGCATTTTCAGGGTTTTTTTAATCTACTTAGCAGCTGAAAGCTCCCTTACTGGTACAGCAGCACAGAGAGGTAGGATTTGTTCAAGGTCCTACACAGTAAGTGGAAAACTTGTCAATGAAGAGTGAAACCAGTGACTGCCAACTTTCCATTTCTTTAATTTCAGGGAAAAAATGAGTAAGTGATACCTGTACCCATATGGGAGCAAGAATAATATCTTTTTATCTGTATTCCAAAGAAATTTGGCTACTTTGGATGATTAAAAAAGAAAATAAAACTATTATCAACTTTGCATACGGGAAAATACCTTAAGTTTCACCAAATGCTTAAAAGAAAGAGCGTTAATCACCTATTTTAGATAAAAACTGGTGGTTATAACCGTAATAGTAAAAATGTTTTCTATTAATCTTATGCAGATGTTCCAAATTTGGGGTTTTTTTTTATTCTTCATCTTGGAAAGCAATACATTTATTAATGATAATATGAAAGTGATACTTAATATTATTTTATAGACAAAAGTACTAAGGTCTCTGAGTATGTTTGAATGCGACCCTCTCAGCAACATCATGAGGTAGGTATTTTTACCCACCCCCCCACCGCCTTATTGGGCAAAGGGGTTTTGTCTGGGGGAACCCAGCCTGCAATGGCGTGCATTCCAAAGCACTTGCTCTGAAATGCATGCTACATTGCTTCCCCCTTTGGGAATAGTCTTAGTTGAATTTTTAAAAATAAAATAAAATACACACATTTATAAAAGAAACTGCAGACAAGAGACAAATTATAAAAGGTCAGAGGAAGTCTCAACACTAATTAGCATTTTGAGATAATTTCTTATTTTCCCATGAACAAGGCCATTCAAAACTATTATATTTATGTAAAATTTAGTCATTTCCAAAATTTGCCATTTCATTATGGAAATAACTAGTTCACTTGATTATTCCACTGCTTTTGGAAATCGAACATAATATCCTAAAATAGCTTTTTTTATGATGTTCAATCTTCAAAATAATTTCTGAAAATGTACATTCAGGAATGCCATCTAAGTAAAGGGGAGCCAATGACAGAATATGATCCTTTTAATAAACTGGGGCATGTGCTAGAGTTAAAACACTCACTCAGCCACCTTCACAATGGGCTTCCACAGGGATCCAGTAAACCTCAATAATAATGCTATCAAGCATGTAAGAGAACCAGCAAGGAAATAGGCCTCCCTCTAGCCCATAGAAAAATCCAGCACCACAGTTCCTAGTTTGAAAAGGATGATAAAGAATGCTGGGTTTTATCCTTCCTACTCTAAATCTAATTCCTGTGTCCTCAAACAAATACTAAGAAATTTCATTTAGCAAAATAGTTTCAGGACACAGATGATTAATAGCAAAACATGAATTTTGGAAGTATCTTGAAATGTGTTTCAAGAAATTTAAAATAACCATTAAAAATTAATAAGTACCATAAATAAAGTTTCCATATCCATGATGTAAGCATCCAGAGGTGAGAATGCCTCAATGGCACATAAGAAGCCAATTAAAAGTGTTTCACCTCAAGAAGAGAGCAAATAAGAACCTAAGAATGCTAAGCCAATTTTTTGTTCATTTCACTATCTCTACTGATCACCTTAGTAACAAGAAAGTTCATATATGGTTTATAGGTCCATCATAGGCACACCAAGGAATTCTTAACACCTGGGATCTAAAAAAAATCCACATCCTGAATTTGTTTTTATTTGTTAATTTATATTATTCATTGAGAAGTAAAATTAAATCTATGAAAATAAACTGGGAGCACCTGGGTGGCTTAGCTAAGCATACGACTCTTGATATTGGGTCAGGTCATGATCTCAGGGTTCCTGAGATCGAGCCCCGCATTAGACTCTGCACTGACAGCATGGAGCCTGCTTGGGATTCTCTCTCTCCCTCTTTCTCTGCTCCTCTTGCACTCACATGAACATGTACGGACACGCGCATGCTCTCTCTCTCAAAATATATTAATAAACATTAAAAAAAGAAACTGAATTACAGTAAGCACCTACCAAAAGGTCTCTGAGTCTACTTGTTGGATGAGAGTCTAGGCTGGGTTCTGATCTAATGGAAATAAGATCAGGAAAAATCTTTATGATGATCTGAAGATAAGGACAAACCAGGGCTTGACAGAATGGTTACTCTTTCCTTCATATGTCCTCATCAATGGGATTGCCCATGTTACAAAGGAGTCCACCATGTGAAGAAACAACAGGTTCACGAGGCCAGAAGTCCAGTGTTCCAAAGTCTTGGAGTTTCCTGGAAGAGGGACTTGAATGTCCAGAAAGTCTGTATGTAATAGGTATAGATAGATAATACGTACAATATGATTGCATAAGCCCATAAATGTTTATCCAAATATGGGTCACCCCTCTGATTTCTGATTAAGTATTCCTTTCAGTACCCATACAGTTGAAAGGGTTTAATTATGACCACAACCTGATATCTGCTTATCACATGCCCACATGTCCACTCTGCACTCCACTTGCGATATATAATAAACATGTGAGCACACACCATGCAGGTTTGTTGGGTTCAGGTTAAAATTCTGAGGCACCGGGGGAAGTGGACCTCAGCGTATCACAGCCTAACTTCCTTGTCAGTGGTCAGGACTAGAAATATAATGCCAGGATGTTCAGTGGCCAGGACTGGAAATATAAGGCCAGGATGCTCACGGTCGCCTCACTTCCCATGGGAAAGAGCTTTTCAAGATGATCCCAGCACTAGTTATGACTGAAGGAGAGGTTAACCATCACTTAGATAAGAACAGCAAAGATGCTTCTTCTCTGGTTCCCACTGCGTGCCTCTTTATTGGTGAGGATTTAAAGGAGGTTTGTGGGGACAGGAGGGAGAGAGGAGTGAGATACTATCTGTTTTTAATAAGTGTGTGAGTTACATCTCTTTGGGGTCCTGTATGCTTCTGCTAAAGAAATTATCTTGTTTTGAAGCAATGAATTCTTGAGTCAGTTATTCACTAAGGTGATTCCTAACAATTTCATGCCCACATAGACATTTAGACACGATGTGACGAAATTGCTGCTGCTATCCAGTGACAGGGAACTAAAGATATGCAGAGGAACTGATGTATCTGAGAGGAAACTCACCTTTTCAAATACTTAAAAAATAAAGACATGCTGCCAGTTACAGATTGGGTGAAAATACAGAGTGAAAAGCATATGAAACTCTTTGGGTTGGGAGACAAATCTGCACTTGACCTGATTTTACTCTTTATTAAAATAAAACCAATTATAAGATGGAAAGATGTGATAACGCTGCCTTTGAGCATCTGCTGAAATGATTCTGAAAGATCCTTGAGCCAACACTAACATTTAGCAGCTAGACAGCCACCATGCCTGCCCTACAGGTTTCTGCTTCTGTATTAACTGATGAAAAAGACACATTCCAGTAATATCTTCGTCAGTGCAGGCAAGTAAAGGAACAAGTATATCATGGCTATGGGTAAGAATACATGTTTATTCCTACATTATAGCTTTCCAGTCCAAAAGGCTGGAGAATGCAAGTGGTAAAATAATGCCTTTTATTTCAAAAAACTGATTTCAATCTAGAATTCTCTTTTTCTGTTAAAACACTTAATTCCAGCTGCAGAGATGAACTGGACATGGCCGATCTGTCTGCAGGACAAGGTTTTAGGAGGCTGAAGCAGAAAGACAGGAAAGAGAAAAGGTAAATTAGAGGTTAAGAAAGGTAAAGCTAATTACCTCCTTCCCAAACAACCTATTTCTTAAAACAGCAAGTGGACGGACGTTTTAATGTCTTATATCACTTGTATAACTTCCTAGCACAAGGCTGGGCACAGAATAAATACTTATTTAGAGGTGTTTTTTTTTTCTTTTCATTACTCTCTCTCTCTCTCTCAAAAAAAAAGGGGGGGGGGGGTCTGATGGGAGACAGCTGAAAGACCCTAAGCCAGAGGTGGTCTTGGGCCTGGATCTCCCTGGGCTGGGCTCCTATTTTCATTTTTAACAAACTCTGTTTCCAACCTCTTAAATAGTTATTTACTGATCTCTCCCAAAGGGTCACAGGTAATAGGCTCAAGACGCTGCTGCCTTTTACTTGTACTGTGTAAAGCACTCAAAGATGCCCTGTCAATTAATTAGCAGCTTAATTGGAATGAAATTATGTAATTAAGCATCTCATTTCAAATTAGCTATAAATGTTTACCAGCTCACAGGAATGAGACTTTCAAGGGGCCTTCATCCAGACCTTGTTGGTTTTGACAGTAAGTCAATGTCTCCCTTTCCTTTCTCTAGTTAGAAACGCAGGGTTTTAATGAAGCCCGAAGATAAGTTCCATAAACAAGTCAGATATCAGTTTATTTACATTTGGTTGGAGCTGGTGACCTCCCAAAGAACACATTCTTCCTATGGGCAAGTCAATTGATTAGGTCCCCAAGGAATGAATTTGACTCCAGAAGAGAATGACAAAATATATTTTCATAAATTCAATGTTTACAAAACACTGCAAGGATTATGTTCAGTTTTCTATATGTTAAAAATCCATTCCTATTATATATACACAGGAACTTTAAATTATTCTGTGATTAAGGCCACTAGCTTCTCTTAGCATCCTTTCAAATGTTTTAAAGCATTTCCCTATCATGATGGCTATTGCTAATTTTCACCAGCAACCAGTCTCTGAACCTCCCTTTTAAATGGAAACCTCTCCTCCATGACAGTCTCAGCCTGGCCATTTGGCCAAGTCCTTGCCAATGGAATTGTAAGGAGCTGGAAGGATGTGGGAAATTTTCCCATCATTTTCTTAAGAGCCAATTGCTTGTCCTCAACTTCTTATCTTTGCCCCTTGCAGAAAGCAGATGTTGTTCCGGTCAGCCAGGTCTGACTGGTAATGAGGAAAACTCCTTGGGGAATAACAGAACCATTAGATAGAAGAAACCTTTGCCCTTATTTAACCTTGTAGAGCATATAACTATCTTTCAGGCCTGCCCTCCTCTCTTTAGACCAGAGTTGCTGGACTTCAGAACTACTGTCTTTGAGCTTAATAATAATTTGTTATGAGACAGTATTCCAGGCACTACAGAAAGTTTAGTTGAGTTCCTGCATACCAGTGACTCCCCTTTTCCCTAGTTGTGGCAACCAAAAATTTCCCCAGATGTTGTCAAATACTTGGGTCAAGTTTGCCCCTCGATGAAAACCACTGCTCTAAACAGTTAGAAGAATGAATACCCTTTTGTCTTGTTTGATCCCCTGTAATCTTGGGTATATTTGTTATAGTAGCTCAAACGAGCAGCTCTCAAAGTGTGGTCTGCGAGAACCTTTTAGAGATTCTATGAGGTTTGCATTGATACTGTAAAAGCAATGTCTGATAAAACCGGTCGCTGCAAATCAAGGCAGTAAAATTCATTTGTATTAATATTAATAATATTCTTCACTGCTATGTCCTTTTGCTGGGGGACATTTCCATTTAGGGATGTCCTTGATGTAGTAGTAAAAATCATTAATTTTATCAAATATCAACTCTTGAGCACGCATCTTTAAAATATTCTATGTAATGAAATGAGAAGTACACACACACACACACACACACACACGCACGCACGCATACGCAACTCTTCTGATGTATACCGAAGTGTCAATTATTGCCTTAAAAATACTTGTGCAGGGACGGAGTGGCCAGTGCCTGTAGAGTAACATGCCTAAGTTTTACTATAACACATACCTTACTCATGACTCTCCGTCTGTGAGAAAGACACAGTAAAGCGGCAGGAAACACAAAGAATGTAAAAGACTACTATCAGAAATGGATAGAAGAGCAGGCTCAGAGCTTGATTGACAAAACAAGCATGGCATTTCAACATGAAAAGATGCCTCCTACTCTATTCTCTGCTTCTCCTCCTGGAGGGGCCATGATCCCATCTCCCAAATCTTGCGGGTCCTCCTTGCCCTGGTATGATGCTAGCACCCGTTATGGGGGCCCTCCCATGATGCCAACAATGGGCCCTCCTCCTCCTGGGATGATGCCAGTGGGACCTGCTTCTGGAATGAGGCCTTTTATGGGAGGCCATGTGCCAATGATGCCTCGGCACCCCCATGATGAGACCTCCCGCCCGTCCCATGATGGTGCCCACTCAGCCAGGAATGACTTGACCAGACAGATAAGAAGAGAGGGGGCCCTCTTTATATTAATAAATATATATATAAATATATATTTACTTGTTCTTTACCAGGAGATCATGATGCTGTGACTCTGGATGTTTTCTAACAGCATGACAAGGAAAATCTGTCTCCCTTCCTATCAAACAGAGAATAGGTTTTGTAGGGAAGTAGTGGGACAAAAACAAAAACAAAACAAAACAAAACAAAAAAAGCAACTTTCATTTGTTGTGTGAAACGTGAAGATAAAATTGTCAACTGTTTTAGTTTTAAAAAAAAGTTCTCGTGCAGTTGTTTTGAGTTACAAACTGAACTAGCTACTTTTTCGTGGGACACTATTTTTACTTGACAGAGTGGCTGATGGAAAGAAAAAGGTTTTCAAACTACGATATTTGGTAGATACCTTGTCAAAAAAGAATGAGGTATATTTGTCATTTGAGGGAAAACAGCTGAGAGTATGTTGATTATCAACCGTTACTACTGATCAAGTTAAAGCAACCAAGTGAGAATTGGGATTTTGGAAAACTAGCATTTGGTAACATAAGACATTTCCAATGTAAATGGTGATCAGATCGATAAAATAATTTTATTGATATTGTATAATCATGAGCTACCATTTATTTAGAAGATCTGCTTAACTCAATGAAACAATATTTTCCAAATGACCAATGCATGAGGCTATGAAATGATGTACCGGTAGAAGGCTCTTTCAAGGTAGAATGTCACACAGTAAAAAATGTCCTATAATTTCAGATTCCACATTGTCAGTAATCTTTAAGAACTATTAACTGTTGAGTTAGGGTATAAGAATTTAAGAAATCTAAAATTATCTGATTTTGCTACAAACACAATCCTTCTTTTTCCAGCCACATATTTGTATGAAGTTAGTTTTCCTCACATACTCCCACCACACCAACGTAAGGGATTGATTATAGGTGCAGATATATGAATCTAGCTATCTTCTGCTAAGGCAGACATTAAAGAGATTGGCAAAAACATAAAGTAATGTCCTGGCAGGTTAGCAAGATGGTGGAATAGGAAGCCCTAGACTCTCCTTCCTCCCACAGAGATACTGATTCAGAAATAAACACAGATCAATATCCTTTGTGGGAAATCCAGAAAACAGTTAAGAAGCTCCTGCACCCCAGGTGGCATAAAATCAGCCACAATGAAGCCAACAGGAAAATGTGTGGTGCCCTCTCACCCCCATCCCTCCCACTGATATAGTATCATGGTTGGGAACTCCCAGTTCCTGGACTCTCCCTGGAGAGGGAAAGAGAGAAGTGGATTGTATCTTCAACATTCTGGGTTTTCATGGGGTGGGAGCAGGAGAGCTTACCTAAGGGACTGGCTTCTGTCTCGGTCGTCTCCTGTCACTGCTGGGACCCAGTGTGTTCTTAATGGGGGCCACTGAGAAGGTAAAAGAGCTGGGCGGTGTGCTGCTGATTCAGAGCAGCCTCGGTATAGCATAAAAACACCACAGAAAAACAAGAGATCATGAGCTCTAAACCAGCAAACCCATCTAATTAAAAATCTACATGCACAAGTCCAGAGAAGATACATCCACAGGAAAGTCTTGAGAAGCCTTCCTAGAAATTGAACCGACCATGACTGAATCATGAAGAAACAGAACTGAACAGACCTATAACTAGTAAGGAGGCTGAATGACTTATCAAAAACTTCCTCAGAAAGACAAGTTCAAGATCAGATGGCTTCATTGGTAAATTCCGCAAAATATTTAAAGAAGAATTAACACCAATCATTCTCAAACTTTTCCAGAAATCTAAAGAGGAGGAAATAGTTCCAAACACATTTAATGAGAATGGCATTATCCTGATACCAAAGCCAGAAAAAGATACTACCCCAAAAGAAGACAACTGGCCAATATCTCTGATGAATATAGATGCAAAAGAACTCAACAAAATTCTAGCAAACTGAAATCAACAGATATCAACAGGATCAGACACCATGACCAATGGGATTTATCCCCGTAATGCATGGATGACTGAACACACAAAAATCAATTGATGTGAAACACTCCATTACCGGAATGAAGGATAAAAATCACATGATCATCTCAATAGATACACAAAAAGCAACTGACAAAATTCAACACCCTGTTATGACAAAAACACTCAAACTAGGAACAGAAAGAAATTACTTCAATACAATAAAGGCCATATACGACAAGCCCACAGCTAACACTGTACTGACAGCCTTTCCTTTGAGGTCAAGAACAAGGCATGGATGCCCAACTCCCACTACTTCTATTCAACATAGTACTGCAAGCTCTGGTCCGAGCAATTAGGCAAGAAAAAGAAATAAAAAGCACCCAAATCAGAAAGGAAGAAGTACTGTTCACAGATGACACAATCTTATATGCAGAAAACATGAAAGTTTCCTCACAAAAACTGTTGCAACCAATAAATGAATTCAGCAAAGATGCAAGATATATAAGCAACACACAAGAGTAAACTATATTTCCATACACTGACAATAGCCAATCCAAAAGGGAAATTAGGAAAACAAACCCATGTATAATAGCATCGAAAGGAATAAAATACTTAGGAATAAACATAACTAAGAAGGCAAAAGACTCGTACAATGAAAACTACACACTGCTGAAAGAAGACATAAATGGAAAGACACCCTGTGTTCATGAAACTGAAAGCTTAATATTGTTAAAATGCCCATACTATCAAAGTAATCTACAGATTCAAAGTAACCCCTAAAAAAATCTCAATGGCAATTTTTTACAAAATTAGAAAAAATTCATGTGGAACCACAAAGGATTCTGAATAAATAAAACAATCTTTTAGAAGAAAAATAAAACTGAAGGCCTCATACTCTTTGATTTCAAGCTACAATAATGAAAACTATGTGATGCTGACATAAAGACAGATGTACAGATCAATGGAACAGAATAGAGAGCCCAGAAATAAACCCATGCAGGTACAGTCAGCTAATCTTCAACATGAGTGCCAAGAATACACATGGAACAAAGGACAGCTTCTTCAATAAATGGTGTTGGGAAAAGTGGATGCCCACATGCAAAAGAATGAAAGTGGGAGCCTACTTCACAGTACTCACAAATATTAACCCTAAATGGATCAAATAATACCTAAATGTAATACCAGAAACTGTAAACTTGTAGGAAAAAAAAAGCATAGGGAAAAAGATTCATGACCCTGGTTTTGGCAACGATTTCTTAATGACACCAAAAAGAATAGGCAATAAAAGCAAAAATAGACAAGTC
Organism: Panthera uncia; assembly: GCF_023721935.1. NCBI lineage: Eukaryota > Metazoa > Chordata > Mammalia > Carnivora > Felidae > Panthera > Panthera uncia. The sequence goes on along the minus strand of NC_064818.1, from coordinate 39,573,794 downwards.
GGATTACATCAAACTACAAAGCTTCTGCATGGCAAAGGGAAAAAATTAACAAAATGAAAAGGCAGCTTATCAAATGGGAGAAAATATTTCAAACCATATATATAAGAGATTAATATCCAAAATATATAGGAATTCCTACAACTCACTATGAAAAATAATAACTCAAAGTTTTAAAAAAGTGCCAATGGCTTAGACAGACATTTCTCCCAAGAAGAGTTATAAATGGCTAGCGGATAAATGAAAAGATGCTCAATATCACTATTCATCAGGCAAACGCAATTTAAAACCACAATGAGATCTCACTTCACACATAGTAGGGTAGCCATCATCTAAAATAATTGTTGGCGGGCATGTAAAATGGTGCAGGCACTATGGAAAACAGTATGGAGGTTTCTCAAAAAGTATATATAAAAACACAACTACCACATGATTCAGCAATCCCGCCTCTTGTATATATCCAAAAGAACTGAAAACGGGATTTTAAAAAGATATTTGCATTCCCATGTTTATGAGAGCATTATTCACGATAGCTAAGCAGTCAAAATAAACTAAATGTCTACTGGCACATGAATGAATGAAGAAAACACAATCTTCACATACGATGGGATATCGTTCAGCAATTAAAAAGGAAATCCTGTCATATGCTACAACACGATTAATTTTTGAGAACATTTTGCTAAGTGAAACAACCCAGCCACAGGACAGACACTACTTAATTCTACTTATAGGAGGTATCTAAAGTAATCAAACGCATTGAGCTAGAAAGAATGGTGGTTGCCACAGGAAAGGGGGTAGGAAATGGGAGAGTTTCTGCTATTCAATGGGTGTAAAATGTCATTTATGCCACACAAAAATTTCTACAGATCTGCTGTACAACATTTTACTCATAGTAACAATACTGTACTATACACTCAAAAATATGTTTAGGGGTAGATTTCATGTGTTTTTTATTACAAAACATAAATATACAAAGCAATGCTACTTTTCTCACTCTTTTGTTTCAGAAAATAATTTATTTTCCATTAAAATTTGTTATTTACAGGGCGCCTTGGTGGCTCATTTGGTTAAACATCCAACTTTGGCTCAATTCATGATTTTGCGGTTCGTGAGTTCTAGCCTCACGTTGCGTTCTGTGCTGACAGCTCAGAGCCTGGAACCTGCTTCTGCTTCTGTGTCTCCTCTCTCTCTGCCCCTCCCCCACTCATGCTCTGTCTCTCTCAAAAATAAACATTAAAAAAATTGTCATTTATGTTAGCATGCAATAGTTTATTTTTATTTTTGATAAGGATCAATAAAATATTTTTAAGTCTCCTTGTTTTAATTTTTAATATGGTAAATATTGATAGGTATGGCTCACTGAAGAAAAGGCTCTTGAGGAGACTTCAATAATTTTTATGAATGTAAAATGTTCCTGAGATCAGAAAATTTGAGATCCATTAGCTTAGAGTATACTCTTGATAATACACACACTCCAAATATTTTTTTCAAATCTTATCAGTTACACTTACTCATCATATAGACTTTTTTAAACTTGGGTGCTAATGGATTTATTTAACACTCAGTTTCTTTATGAAGAATGTTTTTTATTTTTTTAATAATTAAAATACTGCATATAATGTGTCACTGGTAACCTTTTCTTATTTTTTTGATTAATTTCCCCAGATAATTACAAACCCTTTGTAGAAAGAATCAATAGATTATTCTCCTTAACGTCTCCTTAGATTAAAATAAGTCCATGAGGCCTTGATCGTTTATGAGAAAGTAAAAGAAAGTAAATACTAATATGTAAAACAATAAAAGACAAAATTGAAAAATGCTAGTAATATAAACACAGCAAACAGTATATGACTGTTGCTATATTCCAGGCACTGAGCTATTTAATCCTCTCAAGAGCCCTGTGAGGTGGGTAATATTATCATCATCGTGCAGATACAGAAAAGTGAGGCTGTGTGGTTAGTAACTTGTCCAAACTAGCAAGTGGCAGAGCCGGGATTTAGTGTTCTCAAGCCAGGACTAGAACCAAGGCCTCTGTGACTTCAGAGCTGCATTTTGTGTGTGTGTGTGTGTGTGTGTGTGTGTGTGTGTCTTGTTTAAAGGGATGGAGTCTTTGTGTTGTCAAATACATGCAACTTCTGAGCTGCTGTGTCATCTGAGCTAAGAAGAGCAAATCCAGGTCAGCAGCAATGCCACCAGCTGTGAAGCAGGTCAAGAGAAACAGGAATCATTGAGCCTGGGAAATTACCAGGGGGATCAGGGAATGCCATGTTGCTGCTCTCAGCTGGAGACAAAAATAAATAAACTTGTCCTGTGCAGTGCAAAAGGTGCAGGCGACTCGATAGCACTCACTGGCACTCCTCGCCCCCCCACCCAGCTCCAACCAAATACCACCAGAGCGGAGGACCCACCAGGGACAGGCTGACAGGAAGATCAGAGCTCAGGCAGCTCAATCCAAGTTTCTTCTTCTCTTGCACATGCTTTGTGCGATGGATAGCCTGTGGGCCTGGGCATGGGTCGAAATAAATAGGAGCATCAAGCATACATTTTTGTCCTTCTCCTCTCTGCTGAGGCAAACAGAGCCATAGAACAGCTGGCGAGGTCCCTGGGATTCTGAGAATTGATATGCCAACCACTTCTGCCCGATCTCAATGTAACAGAATGAATACTTGGGTCGGGATACATATTCTCTCTTCAAATCGAGTTGAGAAAGGGGAGTGGTCCACCAAACATTTATGAAAGCTAAAATTTTTTTAAAGACAGCATTTGGTATAATACTGTATCTCCCAAAGTATGTTCTGCAGAGAGACGTATAAATGGGTTCCGAGGCCAAACGGATCTGGAAAGTGCTATGAGGTATAGTCAAACTTGGAGAATCACATGAATGTATTAAAAGTTTTGAGAGCTAGCACAGGGAAGACAGTTGTTTATGTTGGCTTCATCTACAGTTTCCCAAGTTGGATGAAGAAATAATATCTCATGGACCCATTCTGGTCCAGTGGGATGGAAGAATATGGCAGCCTCTGGGCTAAAAATAAGACCTAACCTGGGCAAATCCTTGATTTCTCTAGAACTCAGATTTCTCATTGGGAAAGTGGGCATAATGGCAATTATATCAGAGAGTTGTTGTAAGAATTAAATATATATACATACACATACACATACACATACACAGAGCATTTATATTAAGTGTGCAATAAATAGTACTCCTCCACCCAAACACGTGCTTAAGTTTGTGGAGCAGACTTTTCCTTTCATGACAGTTACAGAAGTAATCATCCAAGTAACCGAGCAACTGCCTTTATTGAGTACCTATCATTGTAGTGGGGAGAATAGCATCTGTTTTTGGAGTAGTCACAGTCCAATTAAAAAGAAAGACATGTGAATAGTGAGCCACGTGATGAGTGCTCTCCTAGACCTGCACAAAGTATTACAGAAAAGTTTACTCCTCCCAGGGCAAGTCATGGAAGCCATCAGAACCGAGTTTGAAGGATACATGGTCATTTCCCAGGCAGAACAGTAACATTAAGCATTTAAGTGAAGGGAAATGGCTCAGCAATACCCAGTGATGTGATGTATTCAGCCTTTCATAGAATGTGGTGTCATGTGGACAGTAACAGAGGGACGAGATGGCTCAACTGATAGTGCTGGTCGAGGCAATGTCGTAAAAGGCACTGCCTGCTGGAGGAGTTTAGGGCACTCTTGAGCCATTAAAGATGTTTTGATAGAAATGACAAGATCAGATTTGTATTTTAGAATGATGATTCTGATACCAATAGGGAGGCTGATCTCAGGAAGTGAAACCAGAAGCAAGAGAATAAGCTAGAAGCCCGCCATCTCCATCTTCACTTCCATGTCCTCAAGTTCACGAGGGCATGGACCAGGGTGGTGCTCAGAAGGACAGCATAGCAGGCAGTGAGAGACAGCAAGGTAACATGAAGGTATTTCTTCATGTTCTCATGTTGGGAAAGAGAAAGGTAGGGAGATAGGAAGGTAAAAAGTACTGGCTGGCATTCTAACTTGGATAACTGAATGCATAGTAGGACACCTGACCAGGATTGGGCGAGAAGGAAGGAAGGAAGGAAGGAAGGAAGGAAGGAAGAAAGAAAGAAAGAAAGAAAGAAAGAAAGAAAGAAAAGAAAGGGGGAACAGGGTTTAGGGAAAGGTAATAGAGAGAGATTGTCCCATTGAGAGTTTGTAAATTGAAATTAACAAACCATTGGGCTTAAGGTGTCTTCAGGCATTATAAAATTAGAAGTAAAGGCCTGGAGTTCAGAATCCCACTTGGACTGAAGATAGAAGCATTAACAGTGATCACTTGAGGTAGCCCCTGACCCAGAATGAGGGTGCAGGGTGTTCCAAAGCATACCAGAGTGAGCCGGAGGTTGGGAAATGCAAGGCAAAGAAAAGAATAAAGCAGAGTTCCTACTTTCAGAAGGAATATAATTCAGCTGGGGAGACATAATTGATGTATTATAAAGAAATGAAAGAAAAATTAAGTGCTAAGCTCTGTATTACTTAATGCAGCTGTGAAAGTATACAGAGTAAGAATTAAATCTTCAAATGGAAATAAATGAGACCTCTGGGGCACTCGGGAGGCTCAGTCAGTTAAGCATCCAACTCTTGATCTCCGCTCAGGTCATGATCTCATGGTTCTTGAGATGGAGCCCTGCATCAGGCCTGCGTTCACAGCATGGAACCTGCTTGGGATTCTCTCTCTCTCCCTCTCTCTCTGCCCTTCTTCCACTGGTTCTCTCTCTCTCTCTCTCTCTCTCTCTCTCTCTCTCTCTCAAAATAAATAAATATTAAAAAAAGAAAGAAAGACAGAAATGAGACCTCAAAGGGTAGCTGAGATTTTTAAACTGAAGGAAAAGAGAAGAATGGGATTTCATTGTCAAGGGCAAAAGGCCAGCCAGGTATTCATATGAGCATTATTAAAGGAGGCCATAATGAGGAAAAATTGGGGTAATTATGGGAAAAATTAAGGTCACAGAAAACAAAGCATGTGCATCACGAGGAAACAGGGTAAAGTGAAATGGCTGGAAAGATACAAGGATGAAGGGAGAAGAGTGAACTTACTCAAGATTGAAAAGAGCATCTGGAATTGATGTTGCAATAATGTGACTGCACATTATCACAACACTTAATATATAGAAGGAACTCAAGAAACCTTATGTTCTTTGTATGGTTCTATAAGCAGTTCTTGCATTCAGGCATCATATACCACCACATATGGTAATTCTGAATGACTTGGAAAGGGCAAGATGGGTGCCACATATGTAAGGAAGTTGCTGCCATATTCTAGTCTATTCTGTCAGTCTGTATACCTAAGTGTTCATCTTCGTGTGCCTATCTGCCTTTATCTCTGGGACTCTGTATGCTCTTCATGTGTGTGTATGTGTCTCCAGGTCTCTCAGCATCTATATGCATGAGCCTTCACCTCGCATTCGTGTGACTCTGCAATTGTCAGTCCTGGCTGCGTCATTGTACCATTTGGTCAATGTCTTCCTATCTGTGTGGGCGTGACTTTGCTATGTGACTGTGTTCACGTGCTAGAATAGGTGTCTGCATATATGGTTACTTTTTGTGCCCAATTATATGAGTCTGTACCATCTGTGTGAGTGTGTACATGTGTTTGTGTATATGTGTGTTTGTGTACGTGTGCATATTTTCTAAAGCGTTGCCACAGCATGCCAGTGGGTGCCTTCCGCAGCTAATGTAAAACTGTCAAACAGTATTGAATGACAAATGGGAAAAGCCCTCACTGCATCTGGCTACCCTGGCCTTTTTACTTTTAATAGAAAATTGATCTTATCATCCGTAGTCTATTTCACTACATATCAATGTGCACATGCAAATATTTCCATGCCACTAACATAAAGCTTGTATCAACCCGAAGTGATGTTTTGTGTAAACTGAATCTGAAATTATTTTCTTTGCTTTGTAATGGTGGCGAGAACCAAGCAAAGCATTTCTTGAGCCATAAAATACAATTTAACTCAAAAGTCACCCCAGCTTATGGATTTTCCTGCACAGAGACTTCCATATTAAGGGCCTGTGGTGAAGACCCCCTGTTGATTTTTGTAAATTCTAGAAACACTGGACAGAGATGTAATTTCAGAGTCTTTTACCCAACTATTAGTAAAATAACTATGATGAATGGGGCTGTTGGGGCTGATGTAAAAGGAAGAAAAGAAGGGAGGGCCGGTGCTAGAGCAGTTCACCATATCATATTATAAGCCAGGCGACAAGGGCCGGAAGACCTTGTATTTGAATCTTACAGGGAGCTACAATTAAGAGGCTCTTACACCTTGAATAGTGGCATGAACCCAGGCACAGAGAGGGATGCATGCAGCCCGATGGGTTCTGTGGCTGATAAGATTGAAGGCAATCCTAATTTTCAGATATAGTCAAGCTGAATCATACTGAATGTTTGCAGCAGCCCCAGTATCACCATATGATCCTGGAGTCTTGGGGATAAGATTCAAATTCTGATTTCTTTGTTACATCCTCCAGTGGATGAAACTACTTCGTAAAGCACATGTGTTATGAGAGGTTCCTAAAACTATCTTCTGTTTGGAGTTCACCGTCCATATTAAAAGCAAACCAGGGGCGCCTGGGTGGCTCGGTCGGTTAAGCGTCCGACTTCGGCTCAGGTCATGATCTCACGGTCCGTGAGTTCGAGCCCCGTGTCCGGCTCTGTGCTGACAACTCAGAGCCTGGAGCCTGTTTCGGATTCTGTGTCTCCCTCTCTCTCTGCCCCTCCCCTGTTCATGCTCTGTCTCTCTTTGTCTCAAAAATAAAATAAAATAAAACGTTAAAAAAATTAAAAAAAAAAAAAAAGCAAACCAAACACAGATAGAAACCCAACCTTCCCTGGGTATAAACTTTAAAGTCATAGCAACTCTAAAATCCGTCAGAAATTTTCCACATACTTAAAGTCTTTTTTGGTCAAAATGGTTAACCACATGAGCAGACTTGGATTTTAAGCTCTATGCTATGGTGTTTCCCAACTTTACACTAACATGCTGCCCATTAATAAAAAAAGAGCAGTCAGCAAAGAATCTTGGAAGTCCATTCATTAACTCTAATTCAGATGGAGTGCAGCAGAGAACAATATACTTGGATTTCACTTCCTCACACAGCAACCCCATGCCAGATGCCCACAGCACACTCGGTACTTCCATTCCTGCCCATGAGATGGAGAAGTTCAACCCCAAACACCGGCAAGATGTGTCACCCGGCGTGTCTTTCCATTTCAGAGACATGAATCTTGACAGTTTAGCTGTGCACACTGCTGAGTGCTGAAAGTCTCATTCCTCATCATCCCTTGCAACCAGATATGGCCACCAAGTTCTTATAAGATACAGGGGGAAGTTTTATAGTGATACTTCTTGGGGGTCTCCTAAAAGGAAAGAGTGTCCTTTTTCTTCCTCCTTCTCCCTTCCTGCCATTTGCAATACAGTGCTGTAGCTGGAACGTCAACAGCTATTTTGAATCATGAAGCCATTTTGTTATTGTAAGCAATGAGGGCTGAGGAACCATGGAGCGTTTGCAAGCCCGTTCTAAACTGTCTACCTATGAACTGCTCTTCCATGGAAAGAATCAATATATCTACGTTTCATAAGCCACTATATTCTGAATGTTATTACTTGCAGCTGAACTCTGTCTGTACTGACAAAGCAAACACCTTGCTCCTAGTCTCTCAATAGTTGCAAGAGAACTGCTTCCCCTTCCATAAAGTCTGATACATGACCCAAATGCCTTTCTAGATAGCAACTATCAGAAAACAACCAAGCCAAGAGTCATGTGCCAGATTTTCTTTGGTGCTGGCAGGGTACTTTGTGTCATGGAAGATGTGGCATGATGGTGGGAAATAAGATAAGGCTATGGGGCCAAAAGAAGAAAGAGTTGCATCTTTCAAAATATCAGAGGGCCAAGCAATTAGAGGGAGAAAGAATGGCTGATTATTTGATATCTCTCTAGTTTTTGCATTACTTTCCTTTACCCAAATAATGAAACTCTTATTTTTTAATGCTTGATGCCAAATATATTGATTGAATTATGCCAGGTACTAGGTCAGAATGAAAAAAGTGGGAGGGAAAAAAAACTGAATAAAATAGGAAACAATGACAATGATAAAACCAGAGATATCTATGATCAAAGTTACTACCAATGTCTTCCATTCTTTCACTTAAGGATAAATATCTCAGACTGTGTAAAAAAACTGAATGATATGCATGAAATCAAATTAAAATAGAAATATTAAAAAATTAGAAATCAAGAGATGAATTTATGGATGACATTAGGTTAAAGGGTAACATGACTTCCCCCATGTTCTGACTGGAGTTTCCACTGAGGCTGAGGGAAATATGAAAACCCACAACACTATAAAAAATGAAGGCTAGAAGCTGGAAAAGCTTTCTCTATTTGTAATGTTGGTAATTAACAAGTGCTTATCATATACCCACTTTATACTCCACATTTCACAGACATTATTATCTCATTCAATCCTCACAAAAAATTCTAATATTTGAGGTGTTTTATTCTCCATTTAAAAAAGAGAGAATGGAGGTTTAATGAGAACTTGCCCAAGGTCATACAACTAATAAATGAAACAGAGACTCAAAATCAGGTGTTTGCTTATAAACCATATGGATTCTCATGGAGAAAATACACAGGCTTAGCAAGCAGCATATTAAGTTTGATGTGATTACAGAGACAGTGTCTGAAAAATGCTGGGCTATGTTGGGGAACTATTATTTTTATCTACCTACGTTCACTGACTTGAAAGTGAAGAAATTTCTAGGTTGAAAACCTAGCCACATGCCCTCTCTACTTTTCAGATAGTACTCCGTAAGCTGAAAGGTATGTTTTACCTTCTGTCACCCATGTCATTTTTCTGAATCAAATGAATGGTAGCATATTTCAGAACCAACAGATTTGGGATGGTCCATTCCATTATGAATCATTTCTGGTAATGTGCTAAGTTCAGAACTTGGATACAGGAGAAGTGTGAACTAGGAAAACATTTGTTCATGTCCTAGAGCAGTTCAGAGAAATAGAGAACAAAGTAGTAGAGACAGAAATAAGTCTGATATTTGTAGAACATTAGAAAAACGCCTGGTAAATTTAAGGCTTAAAATCTGAGCTGAGAAGGTAATTTGTTTACACACGAGTAGGCAGAAGGTAGAAACAATACCAACCAAATCATCTGCCAAGAAAATCCTACCTCATTTAAACATCAGTAAAGAAAGAGAGGAGGGGGGAAAGGAGAGTGGGAGGGAGGAGGACAAGGAGGGAAATGGTAAATAACAAGATAAAGAGAGCACCTAGGTGGCCCAGATGGCTAAGCATCTGGCTGGGTTTCATCTCAGGTCATGATCTTGGTTTGTGAGATCAAGCCCCATGTCAGGCTCTGGGCTGACAACACAGAGCGTGCTTGGGATTCTCCCTCCCTCCCTCCTTCTCTCTCTCTCTCTCTCTCTCTCTGTCTCTCTCTCTGAAAATAAATGAACTTACAACACAAAAGAATAAGATAAAGACAAAAGTAATTGGAAAATCAGAAGAAAAAAATATTATGAAAATGATCTACTGAAGGATCAGAGGGAATTAGAGGAAACCACATAGAATCTTTAATAAACAGTAAAGCTACATACTTTATAAAAAGACAGGAGAAGTACCCAAAAGAGAATTAGCTGAAATTCAAAACAAAGTGGGTAAAATGATACATAAGATAAATGGCATAAGAAAGTAAATTAAGGAAGCTATAAATCATGGAATGAAATTTCACATAGGAAGCAGCATAAAGTAGTAGTAATTCTACCGAAGTGTAATTCAGTTATTACTAGAAATAAAGGCTTGAGATATACTTTCAGAAAATTCAAAAAAGAAGAGAAAAACAAAGAAGAAGCAATCGTAAAAGAGATGTCAATCTGTAAAGTAGGATGGGTGTGGAACCCTGAAATACAGAGAAGTGTTTTTCCTGAACAGATTTTTTTAAACTGGCAAAATTATTAAGGTATTCTAAAAAGAACACCCCCCTTAAAAAAAATAAGGATTATTTCTGCAAATTAAGAGTTCTTAATATTCCAAATAAATGCAAACAAATAACTATGCAAATCAAAGTGCTTTTAGCCGATGTTTTACAAGCATAAGAATAAACGAACTCTAGATGTGCATGAAGGTACAAATATGAAGCTGACATACAAATTTACACACAGCCTCACTGCTTTCTTCAAATGAATGTTACAGAAAGACATTTGCACATATGCAAGTATTAAGATGGCAAACTAAACATAGCACTGAGCTCTGCTTCATCATGAAACTTCTAAAAATTATCTCCAGTAAAGGAATTTTAAGAAGGCATGAATTCACATGAACAGAGGGAATGGAAATCAACCAAAGTAACAGAACTCTGCTTGCTGGAAAGCTGAGCAAGGAATGTGACTGATTCAGCCGGCCAGGGAAAGATGAACAGTTAAACTGGAAGTTGGAAAAATTGATAAGAAACTCAATTTCCATTCCAAACCTCCCCAAATCTGAGAAAGAGCAGACCTGGAGCCACTGGAGCTGAGATATAAAAAGCAAATTTAAAAATGGAGGACTTGTTGTTAAGAAACAAACAGACCCTCTCTCATTTTAGGGTCGTCCACGGAGCTGAGTGTCCTCGCCTTCCCCCATGATGGACGTACATTGGAGTCCAATTCCTCAGGGAGTAAAACAGAGTCTCAGGATGGCATCCTTCGTGGTGGAGGGCTGGACATGTCAACTGTGCTCACTGTTCTGAGGGATGTGACACAGAATTGGCTGATACAGCGTTCTGAAAAACAAAATGATGAAAACTGGAGAAATGCCTTAAGGTTATATATTGGTACTTTGATCATTCTTTCCTCACCAACATCTCCATGTTGTGACCATCAAGTAGATTTCACCTGTGTAGAAGATTTATTTATTCTTTCTCCTGGGGAATCTGACTACCTCAAAGGACATGGATGATGTCCTACTGGGATCTTCGAAGACAATGACCAAAATAGGTAATTCTCACCCACCTATAGAGAGCCTCCAAATTAAATTTGAGCAGATACCCAAATATTCACAAACATTAAGGAACCCACTTTATATGAAAACTAATACAGACTCATACAGAAAAAAAAATCAGAGAAGTCTCAGACTACGCAAGAGAAGAAATTTTTAAGTGACTAATACAAAAATCCTCTGAAGCAAGTTCAAACAATGCTGTGCCTCTAAGAATTTACGCTAGAAAGAAACAAATGTGGCTAAGTCCACATGTGTTAGCACATAACTGCTTCACTGGGGGTTCTCTTAAATAACCTCCATGGAAAATACAAAGTAGAGTAAGTGATAAAGTGGACTATTAGAAGCTTACACATATTTTATTAAAATTTGACAGTAAACAGCGATTATTAAATTCTCTACAGAGCAGACCATTCTCATCACCCTGATCTTTGGATGCCACTGCCACCACTAAGTTATATTCAGAGTCAAATTAATAGTCATTTGTTTATTCTTAGAGAGTCATGCTTCAGGAGTTGGGAGTAATTAGCCATTAGACTAACACTGTTCCAATCCAGCCTAACACGTCGGAAAAAAAAAAAAAAAAACAAAAAACAAGAACTAAAAGGATCACTTTTCAAGTAAATTAACTGCATCCCAGGATGAAAATAAAAATCATTTAAAAGAATCAAAAGATATCCAGCACCTAACAAGTAAAGTTCACATTCTCTGCTACCCAATAAAAAATTACTGGAAGTGCAGAAAAAGCAGGAAAATATGACCCAGGATGATGAGAAAAATCCATTAATTGAATAAGAGACAATATTTGAGGACATAAATAGCTGAGATCTCCCTCATTAGATAAAATTATAAATCCACATATTCAAAAAGCTCAAAAAAATCCTAGCCCATAAATAGATAGATAGATAGATAGATAGATACTGAATATCATTGTAATCAAATTTATAAAATTGATGACGAAGAGAAAATCTTAAAAGCAGCAAGAGAAAGATACAATCCATACACAGGAACAAAGGTAAGAATAATGGCAGATTTCTCACCAAAAACAATACAAGCCAAGAAGTCAGTTGAGTAACATCTTTAAAGTATTGTGACAAGGTTGGGGTAGAGGTGCAATGTGATACTACCTCAGCAAAAATATCTTAAAAATTTTTTTTTCAATGTTTATTTATTTTTGAGAGAGACAGAGACAGAGCACAAGTGAGGAAGGGCAGAGAGAGAGGGAGGGAGATACAGAATCCGAAGCAGGCTCCAGGCTTTCAGCTCTCAGCGCAGAGCGCGACCCGGGGCTCAAATTCGCAAGCTGTGAGATCATGACCTGAGCCAAAGCTGGACACTTAAACCGACTGAGCGACGCAGGTGCCCCCTCAGCAAAAATATCTTTAACAATGGAGGTAAAGAAGGACTTTCATACATATAAAATTTGACAGAATTCATTACTAGGAGCCCCACACGACTTGAAATATTAAAGCAAGTCCTTCAGGAAAAGGAAACTAATGCCTGATTAAGTCATGGGTCTAAACAAATTAACAAAGAGCACCAGAAATGGTAACTACAGGGTAAATATATAACTTTTTGTCTTAGTACTTAAAAGTATTTTAAAAAATACTTGGTTGTTTAAACAAAAGTAATGATACATGTAATACATGTAAAACGAAAATGTATGTCAATAATAGCACAAAAGCCAAAGGTAAGAAATGGAAGACAGCATTGTAAGGTTCTTATACTTACACGTAAAGTGGTAATAACATCTAAAGGTAAAAGTTAAAGATGCATACTGTAAACCCAAAAGCAGTCACTACAATAACAAAGCACAGATTTATACTTAAGCTAACAAAGGAGATTATACGGAATAAAAAATATTCAATTAATTCAAAAGAAGACAGGAAAGGGGCACCTGGGTGGCTCAGTGGGTTAAGCACCCAACTCTTGGTTTCCGCTCAGTATGTGACCTCACGGTTCGTGAATTCCAGCCCCGCATTGGGGCTCCGTGCTGACAGTGCAGAGCCTGCTTGGGATTCTTTCTCTCCCTCTCTCTCTCTGGCCCTCCCCCGCTTGTATTCTCTGGCTCTGTCTCTCAAAGTAAATAAATAAACTTAAAAAAAAAAAGTAGAAGAAGAGAAAAAGAGAAGAAAGAACAGATGGGAAAAGTAGAAAACGAAAAGCAAGGAACAAATGGCAAAATGATGTTATAATTTTAAAATGTTCACTAAGTGGGGGCACCTGGGTGGCTCAGTCGGTTAAGTGACTGATTTCGGCTCAGGTCATGATCTCACAGTTTGTGAGTTTGAGCCCCTCATCGGGCTCTGTGCTGACAGCTCAGAGCCTGGAGACTACTTCAGGTTCTGTGTCTTCCCCTCTCTCTACCCCTCACCTGCTCATGCTCTGTGTCTCTCTGTCTCTCAATAATAAATAAATGTTAAAGAAAAAAAAATTTAATAAAATAAAAAAATAAAATAAAATGTTGACTAAGTGTACTTAGGTTTACACAGTTATTTGTTTGCACCCGTTTGGAATGTTGAGATCTCTTTGATTTTGCAAAAATAACCCTTACTTTATCAAGAGTTATTTTCCTTTAAAATATCTTAAGGTAGGCTAATTTAGCAACATAAAATACTAAAGTCTTCTGCCTACTCCACCCATACACCTTTCAAAAGAAAGAAAGAAAAAGAAAGAAAGAAAGAAAGAAAGAAAGAAAGAAAGAAAGAAACCCAGAAATGCAATTAAGAGGTAAATAACAAACTGGAAAGAAAAAAATACTTAATGTATTTATTATAAAGAAACATGCTAATATCCTTTATATATTAAAGATTTTTACAATGAGAAAAATAAAAGTGATCCCCCAACAGGAAAACAAGCAGCAAATGAGTGAATATTTATAAAAGAAGAACAACAAATACCTGATGAAAGCACAAAAAATACCAACTATTCTCTAATATTACAAATGCAAATTAAAATAAGCTATTCTGCCTATCAAACTGACATCATTATAAATTACACTATCTGGTTTTACCAAAGCAAGGGGAAAAAGTCACCTTCATATAATCCTAGAGAGACTGTAGTCTCAAATAAATAATTACCGAGCATTTACTATAAGGTATCACACATGAAGTGCAAATTGTATTTTTATCAAAATTCTTAAAATCTTTGAGCCTTTCTCCCCAGTACTTCTACTGATTAAGCTAAAATTGCAGCTTGTTGAAAAGAAGCATACAGGGACTCCCCCACCTGCTAAGACCCAGATCATTACATACAGGGCTTGAAAACCAGTTTTATATGCTAATAATGAATGAAAACATCGTTGCACATACACACATACACACACGCCCATAATTTTTTGAAACAAATTACATAGAAGAGTGTCTGAATGGCTCAGTCAGTTGAGCCTCCAACTTCGGCTCAGGTCATGAAATCATGGTTTGTAGGTTCAAGTCCTGCATCAGGCTCTGCGCTGACAGCACAGAACCTGCTTGGGATTCTCTCTCTCCCTGTCTCTCTGCTCCTCCTCCACTCATGCCCTCTCTCTCAAAAATAAACATTAAAAAATAATAATAAAATAAAACAAGTTATATAGACTGTAAGTTTATAAGTGTATATATATGTATAAACTTTATATATCTGATAAAGTTATATTCAGGTATTAGAATGCAAGATTTTTTTGGAGAAAATATATTAAATCAAACAAAACAGAAAATACTATAACAACCCCTAAAGCTTCTACTTCTATTTGTATTTTTATTTCTGACAGGATTGCTTTATATCTTAATCTCCAACTTCTCCCTTAAATTTCAGACTACTGTATCCACGTTCAAAGTTAACACATTCAAAATAGACCTTTTTATTTCTCCTTCTTTGTCCCCCTTTCCCAAACTGGCTCCCCTCACCTAGTTTTCCCAAGATAAGAAGGAAAAATATTTTTTTTCTTTGCTCTTTTAAATCTTTACCTCCCCTGCCACCCTTTAGCCAAGTACTACCATTTCTGCCTCCAAGTCATACTCCTAATCTCACATTTCACTGTCCCTACTGGTACCTGCACTCTTGTTGTGTAAACTGCATTCTCCATATAGCATCCAGTCATTCTTTAAAACTATAGATCCAATCATACAGTTCCCTTGCTTGAAATTCAACAATAACTTCTCATCACACTTAAAATGAAAGCCATACTCCTTACCATGACATCAAGTGCCTCCCTTATCTGGCTTCTGCCTATCCTATTGATCTAAGATCTATTATTGCCCATCTTTTGTTTTTAATGTTTATTTATTAATGTTGAGACACACACAGACACACAGCATGAGAGAGGGAGAGCAAGAGTCGCAAGCAGGCTCCATGCTGTCAGAGTGGAGCCCAACATGGAGCTCCAACTCACAAACTGTGAGATCATGATCTGAGCAGAAACCAAGAGTCGGATGCTTAACCAACTGAGTCACCCAGACGCCCCTACTATTGCTCAACTTTCCCATAAACCTGAAGGCCATAGATTCAATCAGGACAAGAGAAATCCCACCCACGGATGCTACCTTATCATTTCCTAAGATATTCCTTCTCAATATTCGGGTGTCTGCTCAGAAACCTTCTCTGATCACATGGAAATGAGCACTCCCTTCCTGGCCTTTGCCTAACCCTACACACTGATATGCCATGGATTTGACATCATTTATGACCATATCTGAATGTATATTTCCCATTTGCATACTGATTTAATGAGTGGCAATAATGTCTAACCTAAAATCTAAGCTCTTAGCAACTATATTGCTTAAGTATTAATAATATAGTTATATTTGGATGGTGGTTTTTATTTTCTTCTCTGTGCTTTTCTACATTATCTAAATTTTATATGATTGGTAAATATTAGTTTTAAAGCCAGAATAAAAAATTCATATGCATACAACGTAAAATAACATTGGCAGAGTTTAAGGTGTAGGAGAAGAGAGGCATTTTTCTTGAGTATTTGATTTAGTCATTCTCTCAGTTGTAGGCAATTTTTGAGATCATCTTTGTTTGAGTGGAAGATCAAAAGGGAAATTGAATATATAAGAAGAGAAAATCATCTGAAAGAGCTGTTGGTAAATCTGAAAGACACTGCATAGGTTAATTAGACCTCCTGAAAAGAGGCAGGAAAAACAGGGAGAGAAAAAAGGCCTGAGTCTTGTTGCTATGAGTGATTTGCATACTTTAAGCCACAAGGGGGAGGAAGGCAAAAAGAACATAGTATGAATTTAACTGAAGATAGTCTAGGGTACCAGCTTCATTCTCTGTTGTCCTGCCAACTGGTTCCCATAGGGGAAAGAGAATTTTAGTAAGTAACAGATCATTTGAGGGGTGGGGCTTCACATGGTCTAGTTAACCTTGTTTTATGTACGGGACAGGGAGAAGTTTGGACACCTTTATAACCCAAAGAAATAAATAATGAAGGGAAGACTCTGCTTTATGTATAAAGGTGTTAAGCTAGGTCAGTGTGTTGGAAAGAGCTCCTGGCTTTTTTTTTTTTTTAATTTTGTTAATGTTTATTTTTGAGAGAGAGAGAGAGAGAGAGAGACAGAGCATGAGCAGGGGAGGGGCAGAGAGAGAGAGAGAGAGCGGGAGACAGAATCTGAAACAGGCTCCAAGCTCTGAATAGTCAACACAGAGCCCAACACAGGGCTCGAACTCCAGAAAGATGAGATCATGACCTAGGGCCGAAGTCAGACACTTAACCGACTGAGCCATCCAGGTGCCCCAGAGCTCCTGGCTTTCTAATTCTCTGGCAAGGAATAAATCCCCTGGTTCCATATCCATATTGTTGTATTGGTTTTATTTACTTGTTTCTCTGCCAGTAACAGGAATCATAGACTGCATAAAAGTGGAAACTCACTGGATACCTTGGGGCATTCTCCTGGGGGTTTAGTGAGAAAGGGAAGCCAGCATCTTAGTGCTTTCTCATTGCCCCTACCTTTAGGAGCATTTACTCTGCCAATAAGGGATAAGGAAGAAAAAGGTGATGACAGTGCTCAAAGTCAGTGACCACTTTGCAATGAGAGCAGTAGCCTTGACACACAAAATGACTGATAAAATGATGGCACCTCTTCAGACAGAGCAAGGCACTCAGTACTAATGCAGTTTGCCCTGAAATGTCCACCCCTCCAGTAATAAAAAAAAGGGGGGGGGGGGCGGAAATGCTGTTGAGTAAGTTAATACTTCTCTATGAATAAATTTTAGCTCACAAGTGTGGAGGTATAATGGCCACCTACCTCTCCTTTAGTTACAATGTCTGAGCTCATGAACCTGTCCTGGAAATCAGTGTTCACTTGAACTAAACTCACATTTAACAGAAAACTGCAGAAAACTTCTTATTCATGAAGAATAAGAATCTACCTTTGAAAAACGGGTCTATTTTCTAAATGCTTTAAAAACAAAATGCATTCTAGTTAAGCAGAATTTTATTTCCATTCCAGTCAGGAAGTTTTCCCTCTCTGTATAAGCTTCGTGCAGCTCATATGAGACTTTGGGGATCACTGGTAGAGGGAATGATCATGAGTAATGGGCCCCTTTGTCATATCGAGCCATTAAATACATCTATGTAAGAATCAATGCATTGCAGTATATGAATCTAAGAAGTACAGAGACCAGCCCCCCCATGGCTGACCTGCTCCTGGCAAAGCTTAATTACTTCACTTAAACCCAGAGTAAGCCAAGATTTCCATCCATCAAACAGGACTAACTGCAATTGATACCTTTCTTTCCTAGAGTGATGCTATGATTATTCAGATAGTGTGGATCAAGAAGCTAAGGACTTAGTGACTACAGGCCTGTTACTGAAAAGTAGTGAAGGATGGTTGAAAGGAAAGCACACTTGCAATGAGATGAGGGTATGACACCCAGAAATTCCATTTACTAGCCAGTGAATGCATAGAATGTACTTAACCACTCAAAGCTTCAGGTTCCTTATCAGTAAAACCAGGAAAAAATTACTTACGTTGGACAGATCCATGTGAAGACTGCAGTCAATATATATGCAAAGAGCTGTCCCACTGAAGACACAAAATAAAGTGAAGCAATTGTTTTATGTATTTCACAGATCACTTACCCTGTAGCAAGTGCTTCTATATAGCCATTTAAAAGGAGATTGCACGCTCCCTTAAAGATGGAACCTATGGCTTGTATTACCATATCATTCATACAAATGTTGAGAACAGTGCATTCCACATAACAGACTGTTAATCCATAGTTGTAAAATGTGTAACTGATAACTGAGGTCCCCTAGCTTCATATACTGTCCCTATGCTGCTGACGTCCAGTGCTTTCAACTCTGGCTCGTTCCTGGAGCTCCAGATTCACATACCCAGTGGCTTGCCTGACATCCCCTCTGAACTCCTAATGTCTTTTAAGATGTTCCAAACAAAAGTCTTAATTTCCTAACTCTTCCCTACACTCTGTCCCTTTCTCATTTATTGTATAACATGACAATCCATTTTGTGCTCAAGAAAGAAAGGCTTTACCAATATCTAAACTCACTAATGTTGTGAGAGTGTGTATTTTCTACACCCCTTAGGACCCCAGATATTACACATATTTTATTAACTTGGCCAAATTAACATTTGTTCTAGTTTTTATTTCCCTGATTAGTAGTGAGCTTCATCTTTTCACTGGCCGTTTATAAGTCTTCCAGTCCATTCAATCGCCAGTGCCTGGATCAGACACCGAAAGTGCTTCCACATCCTCCCCTGCATTGACCAAAGATTGACTGAATTTTAGTCTTTACCCTTAAAACATTCTCTTCAATAGTCCTCATTTTAGGAAAACACTGCATTTACAGCCAACTGTTATGTTGTTCCCTGAGTTATTCAAATCGATAATGGTATTTTTCTCACTTACGGTCCCATTTCTTGTTGTAGCTTTGGTTAAGGACATATGACAGCAAACTGCACTTTGAAGGTTTCTTGCAAAGCCCATTATTACAGCACATTTTGTTTACAGGTGCTTTCAGATTTTTGAAACCCTGACAAAGCATTCATTATCCTATAACTTTACCCAGGAACCTTCAGAATTTCAAATCTGGTTTATACTTTCTTGGTTTTTTTGTTTTTCTTTTTTGAGGGTTTTTTTTTGCCCCCAAACTAAGTTATTCTGCTCTCTCAACCCATCAATATACTGGGGAGTCAAAGCACTGCTAAGGGACAAGGCAGCAGAATACATACATTTCTCTTCTTTCAGATAATCTCTCAGCATAAAACACTTTAAAAGGTTCTGTGGTGTTTAGAAGAGGAAATAAGATTTTCTTTTTATTCTGAATTTTTTGAAAAAGCTAATTAAATTCATGCTTGTCAACCTATATGGAAATACAGCGCTTAAATTCTTGCGGCTTCCATGAACTCAAGAAACATCCACTCAAGAAAACAGTAACAAACAATAAACAACTTCTTATAATAACCTCTAACGTCAGTTCAAATGCTTTTTTAATGCATGAAGCTTTTATGCCACCTCTCAGTTAAGTTAAACTTGAATTTTTCTTTCCACTGAATTCCTAGGATGCTTTCCACATAGCCTTCTGACAGCACTCACATATAGCTTTACACCTGAGTTAATCATCTAACTTTCTCTTTCTAGTTTATTATAAAAGTGACCTTTTTTTAATTTGTATTTTTAACCTTCTTGCCCGAAAACCTGGGACAATACCTTGCAAATGTTAAATAATTCCATTTTTACCACCTTCTATTCTGCATCCTATCTTGCAAATTTTATTCAATCAAAATTTACTGTATACCTACCATATGCCAAATGCTATGGGACTAAAACCCTAAATAAGGCATGGTTTCTATTTCTTAACCTCTTTCATCTTAATCATAGAGGCAGAAAGGTAAAACATGCTTAAAATACTCTGTATAAAGAGCAATGAATAGTGTGAACCCAGAGTACTGTGGAGGGAAGAGGTTTCCAGGCATCTAGGTAACTGAGGGGGAAATGGTAGAGAAATAAAATGGTGCTGGAATCGAATCATGAAGGATGAATCCAATAGACGAAGGAACAGAAAAAGGAATGGTGTTTGCAGAGGTATGAAATATTACAGGAATTTAATCAGGAAATTGCGACAAGTGGGAGGCATTTGGGGTACTGAGAGAGGGAGGGAATATGAGATTAGAGGAATAGTCAGGAGTTGGATCATGAATAGCTTTCATACCAGACTAATTTCCTGAGCATGATAGAGAGCCAATGCATGTATGTAACCTATCGCACGCATGTCTGTCACTGAGCCTAGCTTCCTAAGCAATGCAATTAGAAATGTGACTCTCAGATGATGCACCTGTTTTGTAACTTGCAGCCTTCATGGGAAATTTACTTTGTTAGATTAAATCAAATCATGATATTTATAGTTGGCCTTCCTACTGCTCTGTATTTTTTGTTGTTGTTTTATTTTCCTCCTAATTCTCAAAGAAAATGAAATATGAAACATAGAAGAAAAACAGCTTTAGCCAAAGACTCCTATTTTCTTCTTGTTCCTCTCTTCTCCTGCAGCCTTTGAATAAAAGTCTTGTCATGTATTTTTCACACCTTTACCTGAATGGAAAGCTTGAGTGAGTAAGCTAATCCTCTTGAGAGATTTTATTTCCAGTATGCCAATGATCAGGTTGAAAAAAAAAAGTCATTTTAATTATGTGAGAGTGGTTTAAAAACAGACAAAGAGAGACCCAATTCCTATGAAAAAATAATATGCCACATCTCACAGGATTTCAGGAGCAAGCATTTGTGGCATTTTATTTACATGTGAAGTAAAAGTATATAAGCCCAAAGGAATGATCTCAAAACAATGTAAGAGGAGAGCTGATTTGACAATAAATTTGCAAAGTCTACATTCACAATTGGCATCAGCTGTAGCCTCATTAAAGTCAATAGTTGGACCATTTAGAGAAGAATATACAATATCCAATTTATCCAAACAGATGTACTTTATGAAGAGACTTGAGATTTTAACACCATAAACACCGCTTTTAAAGGGTCTCTCTCTCTCTCTCTCTCTCTTTAGTGTTTTAAATACAACACACAGACACACACACACAAATACACAGCATTCACACACCTATACATACACAAACAAGTTCTCACCGATACATGCACTATGGAACACTATCTACAAAGTCAAGTCCATATACTCTCTAATGGATATCATAGACATGTCTACAGGAGACTAACTAAACCCGAGGCCAAAATATGTTATTCATACACTTACACAACAATTAAATTCAGAATAATTTTTGAGGAGTGCTTGGGTGGCTCAGTTGGCTGAACTTCAGATTCTTGATTCCAGCTCAGGTCATGATCCCAAGGTCATGCAATGGAGTCACGTTGGGTGCTGTGCTGAGTATGGAACCTGCTTAAGATTCTTTCTCTCTCCCTCTGCCCCCTCTCCAACTTGCACTCTCTCTCTCTCTCTCTCTCTCTCTCTCTCTCAATTTTTTTGAATAATTTTTAAAAGTTTTTTTCTATAAAATATTTATTTATTTAGGAGCACCTGGGTGGCTCAGTCAGTTAAGAGTCTGACTTCAGCTCAGGTCATGATTTGCAGTTCATAGGTTCGAGCCCCGCGTCAGGCTCTGTATTGACAGTTAGGAGCCTGGAGCCTACTATGGATTCTGTGTCTCCTTCTTTCTTTCTCTCCCTCCCTCTCCCCTGCTTACTTTGTCTCTGTCTTTCAAAAATA
Organism: Panthera uncia; assembly: GCF_023721935.1. Lineage (NCBI taxonomy): Eukaryota > Metazoa > Chordata > Mammalia > Carnivora > Felidae > Panthera > Panthera uncia. The sequence goes on along the minus strand of NC_064818.1, from coordinate 39,552,088 downwards.
AATAAATGTTTAAAAAAAATTAAATATGTTTTTATTTATTCTTGAAAGAGAGAGAGAGAGCATGAGTGAGGAAGGGGCAGAGAGAGAGGGGGAGAGAGAGAATCCCAAGCAGCATCCACACTATCAACACAGAGCCTGATGCAGGTCTCGAACCCACAAACTGGGAGATCATGACCTGAGCTGAAATCAAGAGTTGGACACTTAAACCGACTAAGCCACCCAAGCGCCCCAAAAAGAATAATTTTTGAGAAATAAACTTTTATATAGAAACTTAGCTCTTAATATAAATTACTCTTTATAATTACTCTTTATAAATATAATAACTCTTTCCTTAACAATTAATTTTTTTAGTGGACAAACAGTATATTAAGCCCCTTCTCTTTATATAAAAGCTGAATTTTTAAATTCATTTCAGCACACTTTCCTTACCATGGTTTAGTTACCATCCCAGCAAGACAAAATAGTCACTTTCTAGTAAATAAATATCATGTTTTCTACACTGCCTAAGCAAAAGTAGTTTACTGCAACAACAATCATAAAGGTACACCAAGGTAGGAGAATGATCTGGACAACCCCACTGGGCTGCCAAAATTAATCATATTATTTTATCCTCCTGGGGGGAACAGTACCATGATCATACATTTCTCAATAATGCTTGGGTTAGATTTGTAATACACTTGAAACATACTACAGAACTGGAAGATCTGCATTCTATCTGGTCTATTTCCTAGAAGATAGATTTCTATTCAAATCTCGTACCTGCCAAGGAAATTACTATACCTCCTTTATCCCCTTACTCTCCACTGATACCACACATACTGCCAATGGTATTCATTTCTGCCATTTTATCTACCTAGAATTCCTTGCCTCTCTTCTATTTGGATTCTCCCCATTCTTCACACTTAATATTCCATTTCTCTCTAACAGACCTCCCTGACATACTAGAATTGGCATTCAACACGTGTTGAAGCAATGCCACAATATTTTTAGTGATTTTTTGGGTTAACTTATAAATAACTATATTCTATAAAATAGATCTCCTTAGACATAAACCTCTAACCTCCTATCATTGTGACCTTGACATGAGGCAAGAGATTTATAAGAAAAAATATCTGAGATACTGGATATTTCCTTTAACAAGTCAACAACCCGTTTCTTTGGTTCATTTTATATTACAGACTGAACAGTCTTTCAGGGACAAGATTTGTAGCTATTAAGTAGCTTTTTATACTTGTAAATGACTGTTTGGTTAAATGTAAAAGCAATATACTTTCTTCAAGAGCAAGATAGCCATTAGTCAGCTCACTCTTGAGTTACATTTGGCCTTAAATTTTGATTTGCAATATTCACCATTATTACTGGATGATAAATTGCAATAAGAAAATATACTTCCCTTTCCTGTAAACTCTATTTTAAAATGGGCTTAGCAATGCTTACTAGTACATCAAAAGATACCCAAAGTCAATGTCCCCTGAAGCAAATCACAAGAATGTTGGACAACTTCATAATGACCATTAAATCACTGTCATTACTCCAGACAGGGCTTCCTGCTGAAGCAGTGACAAAGTAGTTTAAAGAAAATTAAGGAATAAATTAAAAATATATAAGCTTCATTGTTGCCATGGTAACCCTATGTATGAGGTAGTATGAAGTTCTAAATAGTTTCTCCTCATGGAATATTAGTAACAATTGGTGCTTCCAACTCAAATTTCCTTATATTGCAGCTCCACACCGACGATAATACCTATGCTATTAACAGCCACTAAAAATGTAAACAACTGTAAAAGTAATAGGCATCTCAAATACACCAGCCTGATTAAACACCATGGAGCTACACTTTGAGTAAGGGGGCAAACCTCGCAAATCTCAAATTGTGGGATTCAGTGGAAATCTCTTCTTTATAGACCTCTTTGTGGACATGTTTACCCAAGTGATATTTATATCAATAACAGGACCCTTCCCCAAGTCCAATGGCACAATCAATAGGAGATGATATTTACATTAATGAAGGGGAAGGGAAGCTGCCTAATGGTTATTGCATATCTACTACTGCCAGGCATTTCCTATAGGCTCACATCATCTAACAAGGCAAACTTGATTCTATGGTTTTTAGATAAGGAAGCGGAGGTTTAAAGGTAATTATGTTACTTGGATCTGCCGCCCCCATCTGGTAAACAGAGCTGATACAGGGATCCTGCTATATCTGATTTTAAAGATAAATAGGGCACAATTAATATTGTGGAGAAAAAAACAAATGAAAACTTTATAAACAATCTACTGAAATCTAAGGAATTAATACTAATCTTCCTTTTCGAGAATCTCAAAAAGTTAAATTTAGTCTAAAAAATGTTTCATGTCCAGGGGCGCCTGGGTGGCTCAGTCGGTTGAGTGTCCGACTTAGCTCAGGTCATGATCTCACTACTCATGGGTTCGAGCCCCGCATCGGGCTCTGTGCTAGTATCTCAGAGCCTGGAGCGTGCTTTGGATTCTGTGTCTCCCTCTCTCTCTCTACCCCTCCCCTGCTCATGCTCTGTCTCCGTCTCTCAAAAATAAATAAACATTAAAAAAATTTTTTTTAAGTTCCATGCCCAAATTAAAAAAGAAGACCCAGAACAAACATCTAACCATGTCAGTGTCATCTCAACAGCACAAAAATAGAAATGGTCAAATCTCATGAACAAAGGAAAAGTCTCTGCCTCAAGACATTTCTCCCATATTTCTGCATTTAAAAGTATTTTTCTATTGAATAATTATTAACATGTAATTCAGAAAATAATCAACTCATTTTATAGTAAAAAAGATACATATAAATGTGAATCCATGGCAGTAGCTGAAGTAGGAAAGAGGATTCTGCTACCTTGTTTTCTGTTTTCTGTATATTTCTATACTCTGTTCTATACTGAACTTTTATTATTTTTGTAAATAGAAGAAATATAAATATTGGGAATGACATGCACATCCTCACATACATATTAAATAAAGCTACATGGTCATGGGTCACCAGTCAACATTGTTTTAATTAATAAATGGCCGAATAACACATGCTTGAAACAAACTCACAGCCTGCCTTAGCCAACAAACTATATAGAATGTTGCTTCATTAAACAGCTACTGTCTTCCACTGCCTTTGATTATATGCCTCACTCTGCCATCATAAGTAAGGTATCGAAATAGCAGGTACATATTAGCATTAAGCCATTCCTTCTTTATTACAATATGTTGGTAATTGGCATTTATACAACAGCCATATGAAAGCTGGTGAAGCCTGGGGCCCAATGGAGAGTATTTATGGCATTTCCTTATGTCTCTTTCATAATTACAGTAATATATGGCACAGCAGATTAGTGATATTTCATCGATGCAATAACTACCTTCTCAAATAGCAGCTTCAGTTCTCTGTAATATATAATTATTTTTAAAAGGTGAATAGCTGATGACATCAGCAAGATGGCTAAGACATCTCACATTGTATCCCCGCCTCGACAATAACAATTTATTCACACACACACACACACACACACACAAAGTCCTCTGTGGGAGCTCTGGGATCCCACTGTGCCAAAGGACCCAAGAGGAGTATCATCCAACCCTGCATCAGGCAGCAGGAATATGGATCTCCGCCCCAGCTGTGGACCCTGCATGGCCCGTGAACCTCCAGCACTTCTGAATTATAGTCTGGAGCCCCTGGAGAACACAGTCTTAGACAATCACCCACGGATGAAAGACACTTCCCCCCACCAGCAGTATTTCTATGTAAACATCCAAGCAACATAATTTCCCCCTATAAAATCTCACTGTATGTACCCTAAGTAAAAAAAAAAAAAAAAAAAAAAAAAAAAAAAAAAAAATGGACAAAGGTAGTTTTCCTGATGAAATATGACACTACTATGAGGGCTCTCACTGATGCCACAGGACCTTGTTTGACCCTTGACTTTCTATTCTCTCATCCTAGTTCCACAATGGAAGTAAGTTAAAACAACAGGTAAAAAAGCACTGTGATCGGAAAACCACTGGTTTGCTATAAATTAGAAAAATTTTTATGCGTGTGTTTTCCCAAGAGTGTTTTGTATCAGAGATTCCTCTATGATTTCTAATGTTATCCACTAACTTATCCCTCAGAGCACATGAGGATTAATACAGGAGAATGTGGCCCAAATCTGCTTTCCTGCCTGCTTTGCAAATAAAGATTATTGGAACACATCCACACTTGCTCATTTACATATGTCTGTGACTGCTTTCTCGGTACAACAGCAGGGTTGAATAGTTAAGACACCCAGCTCACAACACACAAAGCCTAAAATATTGACTTATGTGGTCCTTTATCAAAAAAGTTTGCGCACTCCTGATTACAACTTAGCTGGGGTATTTTCCATGCTCCAGGCACTGAAGCTAAGCCCATTTTGTATAGCAGCTATTTAATCCTTATAATGATCTCACAAAACAGGTACTATTATAATTCCCCTCATACAGATGAGAAAGGATAAGGTCAACAGAGATTCACAAATTTGTTCCAACGCATTCCGGAGTAAGCCAGGATTCGAATGCAGGTCCTCTGAGAGCAGAACCTATTCACTGAGCATCCCATCAGGCAGCTCCTCTTTCACAGCACAGTGATCACCACCGGTCAATACAAACTAAGTAGAATTCATTGAATCACTCTGGGGAAGTAAGAGAAGGGAAAGAACGGGGTTTCACTCACCTGCTGCATCCATGAAGACCGGAGACGATAAGACTTTGTACGATAAATATTTAGATATAATCTAAATGCCACTTACGAATTTCAGACCACTAAGTGAAATACCACATCTGACAGAAGGAAAACAAGATTGGAAACACAGAGACCAAGGAGTGAGAGAGGCAGACAGAGAAAACCAGAAAAAGTAGGGCTGAGGTTCCGCTTCAAAGAGCAAGCCCTGATCACTATCACCTATCTGATTTTGGTCATCCCTGTGTGCCCTGCTAAGCTTTCCTCTGGACAAGGTCCGAAGGATGAGAAAGTAAGCACTTTGTCTTTCATTGTTTAAAAATAATAAAAGTAATCAAATAAAAGGAATACAACATTTCCAATCATTGCACCTAGAGTGAACTGACTGTTCATCACACACTATTTTAGTCCAAATGGACAGCGACTTGAAGTGCACCCAGTGACTGGCACTGCAGAATCCTTTGCAAGGCTGAACAAGCACCACGCTGTGCAGGATTCCAGCTTCCTGACCCTTTTCCCTTAGCCATTCCTCTGTTCCTCTGCATGCCTCCCAGTCTTGGCCTCTTTGCTAAGCTGGGTCTCTGCATTTGTTTTTGTTTGTTTGTTTTTTTGGTTTTGTTTTGTTTTTGAGTGTCATATACTTTTGATGCTTAGCATACATTTGGCTGTGTTTTGCACCAGGTGACTGAAAATCCTCTCTGGGCTTTCTGTAAATTACTGCTTTGTCATTTTTCTTTTCCTCTTAACAAAGCTCAGATTTTGTCAAGAGTCTCTTTTCACAAACAGAACTACTTCAGAACACAAGCTGTAGGTTTTAAAAAAAAAAATCCTTCTCCTATCCCTATCACCATTCTAATGTCCAGCATGTTGGAGAACACACACACACTCACACGCACGTACACACACATGCACACACACACAGAAAAGGTCCTAACCTTAGCAAAAGTCCCTATTTTATGTAGCTCTTAAAGACTTAAAACTCTGGCATGGATACCCTTGGTCAGCCTAAGAAACGAATGAAAGACATGCATTTTACTATTGTATGAAGTGATCTGAGTGTCCGGGTGCCCTATGCTCTGGAGGTGGTGATGTCCTTCTTGTCAGCTCACAGGTTTTGTTTGATGGTTGGTTTGTCTGTTTTCTGCTGCAGAGTTTGGTTCTTGTTTTTAATGAGCAGGAATTTAGAAATCAAGGGATGCCAACTTAAAAAAAAAAAAAGTCTAGATTCTAAAAACCTCTTCAGAGATCACAGAATAGGCCACCCCACTGTGGCCACAAAAGGGGTGGGTTGGGTCTGAGAGGCCTCCTCTCAGCAGGAAAGGATGTCCCCACTGACCTGTACTCACACTGCATCACCTGCCGGCTCCTAGATACTTTCAAGTCTTCGTCACATGCAAAAAAATTGTTATCGAAAATATTTACCAACGCCCCCTGCCTGCCCCCTCCGAAAAGACACCTATAAGAAAAGGGTCCTGGAGGCTCCTGACTAAAGCCTGTTTTAACCCTTTAGTTGCCGAACTGCACCCTGGCCCAAGGGTCCCCAAAGGAGAGGTTAGACTGGGAGGGGAGCAGCAAGGGGTAGGGAAGGACAAGTGCCCTCCAGCTGAAAATCAGTCCTGCCTATATGCCCTCAGAATTGCATTAACAGGTCTCTTGGCATTTCTGGCCCAGAGAGGATTTGGCCTCACTTAAGGACTATAGATAAAGACCTGCTAATTCTATTCCATTCTACCCTAACCCTAGGACAATAGAAAACAAGTGACAGATAAAGTAGAATTCAGAACTGGACTGTGGACAAGGGTTTTGCCATATCTGCATCAAAAACCATATCATGAAACCGTATCATAAAAACCCTGTAAGAACATGTTGTCCACTTATTAAGCTGCAATTCCACTAAGAAGCTTTAGGAAAACATTAGAGTTTCCTAAATTTCCCTACATGCGCTACAAAGCTGTTAATATCTTATTCAGGAAGCATTAGGCTTGATTCCCATGCCACACATTTCTATGTGAAAACTTTTGGGAAAACAAAGATAAAAGTCTGGTGAGGTTTCAAAAATATTTGCTTCATTTTAATTGATTTTTCTACAACCAAGAACATAAAAAACTCATATTATAAATACACAGAAATGGATCATAGGCGATAAAGTGCATGATGAATGCCCAAAATCAACATCTGCAAATGTAATGTGGCAATTAAATTTTAAATAATGACAAAAACAAAGTTAGCATGGCCCAGCTAATCAATTGTATTTGCTTTTTAACTCTTTTACTTATCTCGTAACGGCATCAATATAATCGAAGTTATTGGGTAGCTCAATTAGAACATAGTTGTAAAGTATTAGAAGTGACTTGCAGAATTGGTTTCACGTAAGAGAAAACCAAACAACTGTGGATAGTGCCTTATACAACACTTCCAGGCCTCAAGCTACATTTTAATCACTGTGCCCTGAGGCCCCAAACTATTATTCCCTAAGGTCAAATTTACCTGGGAAGCACATTTTATTAGGTAGGCTTGGTGCTTTAAAAAAATGAAATATGAATGCTCTCTTAGGTGGGGCCCACTTTCCTCAGATATGTACGAAGTCAACAGGTCTTATGTACTTGACCCAGCCCACATCTACTCTTGCTGGTTTCACTAATTTATTATTGTCTATCCGGCCCTGAAGTCCAATGAGTGATAAGCAAACAGGACACAAAAGACAGGTAGATGGTGACAGAGTTGAAAAGAAGGAACTAGGTTGTTCAGCCAGGAGACAAAAGGCTTCTTAGGATTTTCAGGGTTTTAGGGAATGAAGAGAGGACATATACTAAATAATGATTTCCAGAATGAGAATCAACATCATCAGGATACCCAGGAATGCATCAGAGATGCAAAGTTTCAGGCATCTCCTCAGACCCAGGGAAAATGAGAGATTCTAGAGTGGGCCCCAGTAATGTGTGTTTTACCCTCCAGGTGATTCTGATGCACATAGAAGTTTGAGAACCATTTTCCTAGATGCAAAGAGAACACCCTGGAAAAATAGAAAATACAAGGCAAAATATTTCAGCTTACAGTGAAGAACTGTTAGTCAAAACATTTTAGGGGTCCTAGATTAATGGCAGATGGGAGGTGTAGGAATAAACTTCCTGACATGGAGAATGCCAAGCAGAGGTCAGAAAACATTCAAATGTCAGCGATACTTTGAGTTGCATGAACTCAAAGGAACTTTGGAATCAAAACAGTCAACAATTCGAGGATCCTAAGTTTTCAAAGCTCTGACTCCTAGCAGAGGAGAAAATTGGATCACAAGAACTACTCACCAGAAAAGCTGAGAAGGAACCCAGCAAAAACGAAAACACTGGAAGAATGAATGACAGTGATTCTAACAATTTGTAATTCAAAATCTCATGAACCTTTTTTTTTTTTAAATACTTTTCCTTTTTCTGCTGCTTCATTACTGGTGTATAGGAATGCAACAGATTTCTGCACATTGTTTTTATACCCTTTGACTCTGCTGAACTCACGTATGCAAGTAATGAATCAGTGAATTCTACATCTGAAACCAATACTGCACTGTATATAAACTAACTGAAATTTAAATAAATAAATTAAATTTCTGTTGTAAAAAATAAAAATAAAATACTTTTCCTATTAGAGGAAGATACTGTCAGAGGGCTCATCATAAAAGACAAGTAACATGGGAGTTAGAGGCACCGACCCCCTCTGTACAGTCAGAAATCCATGTTTAACTTTTGACTCCCCACAAACTTTACCACTAACAGCCCCCTGTTGAAGGAAGCCTTGCCAATACCATTAGTAGTCAATTAACATATATTGTGTATGTTACGTGTATCACGTATTATATTCTTGTAATAAAGTGAGCTAAAGAAAATGTTAAGAGCATCATAAGGAAAAGAAAATACATACACTATGCTGTTATCAATTGGAAAAAATCCACATGTAAGTGGACCCACACAGTTCAAACATGTGTTGTTCAAGGGTCAACTATATAGGCAAAACCAGTTTGGGTAAAAGAGAGAGAAAACGAAGAATATGACAATAAGGATTGTTTCTAAGGTTATAGGTTATTCTCTCCCCTCTCTCTACTTCTCATCTGCTCCCCTATCCCAAGCACCAAAATTAAAGGGACTACTGTTTGTTTGTAAGTATGTTTGCATGCGTTAGTGAGGCATATGGTCACTACTATTATTGGACTCCCCTGTTATCAACTGCGGAATTTTAAGAACAGAGATAAATGAAGCGCACCATGAATCTCCCCATAAAGCATGAGGGCACACAACATCGAGGAAAATCTTACGGCAAATGACTGCTCCGTGGAGCTTAAGGCAGGAAACATGCCTTTACCAGCTGTCACCTGAATGGTACATGCAGGCTGAACTTCAACAGTCCACACTTCTTGACTTGCTGAGCCCTGGAAATCTCCTATGTGATGCTCACCAGCTCACTTACTAGGGGTAATAAATCAGAATTCAGGAGCTGAGACAAACAGCACAGAGATCCCTTGCACTCTGTTCCCAGGATAAAATCCCAGACACACTAAATGACATTTGGAGTAAGACAAATACGAAAATATTGAAAGATGCAATTCTTTATAAACAATCCCAGCCTTTTAGTGGGATTTTAGTAGGATCTAGAAATACACAGGTTCTATAAGTATGCTTTACAATCTTTGCTTCTTCATTCTCTTTGGTAGAAACAGAACCAGATTTTAAATATTTGCACTGACAGTTAATACTGAAAATTGAAAAGAAAGTACTTTCCTGAACTGGGAGAAGCCTAAATAGCCTGATGCATGCCTTATGTCAAGACTGGAGGAGTTTAACTGAGTCATAAAATATTTCCCGTCAGCTACTCTTAGCAAATATGAATTTTAACATGCTCTCTACCTCAGTGACGAGACATTGGCTAGTCATGTTCAACTTTTGTAGAGTTCATTGACCTTCAAGGTCACCACACTCTTGAACCTTAGTCTTGCTTATCTGTGTCAGTGGTCTGTGGAGATGGGCGGCCGCTAAAGGATATGAAAAAGGCCCCTCTTGATAGGTCGTCAGAGGAGCCATGTTCTGGCTTCCAAGTCTGCTCTAGACATTTCCATTTTATCCATGAAAGACTGATAGCTGAACAAGACTGCACGTGCCAAATTATGTCAGCTAGAACTGGCTATAGTACCAGAGCAGAAGTAACACAGTGATTAGCACACAGCACATATTAAGCTAATAATAGATCTTTTCAAGATAAAAGTGGACACCAAAGAAAAAAATTCCTATGTGACAAAAGAGTAACAATATCAATAGTAAGACCCCTCGGGGTTTTACCCTGGTGCTGAAGGCATCATACAATCGCCTGTGGATCCCTCTCATCTATGTCATCCACTTGTTTTTCACAAAAATTTTTTGAGAATACATGAACTGTGATATTCCTGTTTTATAGTCTCGTTCTCTGAGATTCCTCAGACTTAAAGAAAAAGTCAAATATGCTATAAATGTATGCTAAAATTTACTTCATAGGGATAGTTACCAATTTGGGGCAAATATTTAATATTTTCACTCACTGGTGACAGCAACCAAGATTTTCCATTCAGAGCTAACAAAGATGGCGTTTTACTTTACCAACTCCTTGTGGACTGAGGTCTGGGGAAACATGCCATACCCAGTTCTAGCACATGCCTGGAGCCAGCCTCGCCAAGGAGAATGGCTCCAGTTCAGCGATTGATTTCTTACATAAGTGCCTGGCACCATCAGGACGAGGCAAAGCAATGAAGACAGCGGCTTCCCTTTGAAGGGATATTGAGTGGCTTTCCCATATGTACAGCAGAAGTAGTTAGAAGAAGGAGGAGGAAGAGGAGGTGGAGAAAAAGCGGGATGAGAAAAATGGAAATACTACTTCCATAAAAGAATTGAACTCAATTTTCAAAAACCAGCACAAGGAGAAGGAGACCTGCATTTATCATATGCCACCTTTGTCTTTAGGGCAGTATAATTACTATCTAATTCAGTCTTTCAAAGAAAGAATTAGAAGGATCATGTATCCCCTCTTTACCCGTGAGGAAACAGAAGACCACATGTAATTGTTTTGCTAAGTGTCACAAATGCCACACGGATCCTCAGTGGTAGACCCAAGAGTCAGACATATTATTTGAATCCAGAGTCAATGCTTATTTCTACTTTTATACCTCCCTTCATCAAAGTGATGTGTGTACACGAGGGAGAGGCTGAGCATTGTCCTCCTAGATTCACTTTTCTCAGAGTGACTGATAAAATGCTGACTTGTTTCTCTGGAATTTTATTATGTATCACCTTTTTACTAATTAGCCCATGGGACTATTCTCCTTTTGCTAAAGATTATTCCAGCTGCTGATTCTTACAAATACAAGTGAGGCCCTACCTCACGAAAGGGAGGGCTGGGAATGAGAGTTAGCCAGGTGTCCTGGGAGGCATTGATCCTCACAATACACAGGTCACAAATCCTGGGACACATGCGCACAGGAGACATCAGAAGCTGGTGCTTTCCTGTCCCAAGGGACCAATTCCCATTAGAGCTGCTTCAAAGATCACTTAACATAAGATAGATGTAGTCCAGAATTGAAACATGGTGTGGAATGGATGAATGCTTGTTTTACATACCTTAAATCAACCATGTTGTGGTGAACAAGATAATTAAACAAAAGTCCCAAGTGAATAAGAGCACAGAAGAAATCGTAAGAGTCAAATTTGGTGAAGGCAGAGAACGCTAAAGTATAAAAGGAGAAAGCAATTAATATTTACTGAATACCTAGAGTGTCTCAGGCTGGTGCACCTGCTCATTTATTTAACCATTATGAGGCACATGTAATTATCCCATTTATAGAGACAAAAGATTGAGGGGTGGTACGAGAAGGCCCCAAGATTATCTGACCCCGAATTCCATGGCTTTCCTCTCAATCATGTTGACTCCAACGGCAAGCAGATGAGCAACTGCTGATACAAACTGATGCGCCTACCTAGAACAGTTGCAATGCTACTTTTAAACAAGAAATGTGGACAGACTCTAGACCAGACACGTTCGACAGAGGCGCCCCTTCCATACTCCACCATACACTGAACTGAATTGCACATTCTGTAACTGCAGTAACCCACAGAAAAGCAGCACACTTAATCATGCTCAAAAAGACTAACAGCTTTGGCCCACCTTGAGGCATTCACACCTACCCATACATTCTATTCTAGAACATACACATCAGTAAGTGACAAACGACACAACAAATTTTCAGTCACTGCCCTGGCTCATCCTTGTTATCCCCAACTCATAATGCATTCAGTCTTCACTCCCTGCTTCCTGGGGTCCTTGCTCTGCGCCTTGACCCCACAACCTGCTTTGGGCTTTTTTGGTCTTTGCAACCCTTTGCGCATCAGTCTGCCACTTTTGAACTAGTGTCATGTCTAAGTTTATGTCATTCACAAAGGCTTCTTATGGAACCTTCGTAATCCTAAAAAGAAGAATCTCACACCATATTCCTGACTTTGGAAAATTTCACACAAGACTGGTCTCAGCTCCTCCAAAGAGATGTAATATTTTTGTCATAGAATATTCTGATATAAATGTCTTCCTCCTAATTGCCTATAACACTTGGCCAAGTTTACTGGTCCTTCCCTGAACTTATCTAAATACTGAATAATAAATACCCAGTGGGATGCTGCTTCTGCACACCCCACTCCAAGCCCTGTATAACATTGAAATTCCTTTGTAAAAGGAAGGCAGCAACCAGAAACACGGACTCCAGCTATTCTGGATGTACATCTAGGTCTCACCCTCTCTCTGGGTCTCCACCTATATTTTGAGGATTCCTCAGGATCACTTCTGCCTCCCTTATGAAGCCAGGCACGATCCCAGATGACTACCCACTATTTCAACCAATTCTCCTCCCAGTGTTTTTGTTTGTGTGTTTGCTTGTTTCCCCTACAGGGGCAGACATTAGACAGCAAACTGAATATTGCTGCATACGAAATGATCATCTAATGCGATAATCCTCAGCATTCATCTCAGAAGCACAAGGCTTTTGGGATCCTGCAGCCACATTTTTTTTTTTTTTCAGTATTCCTCAACAGGGTATCCCTGGATGAATTAGGTAAAAACTACTGGAAAAAAGGGCACCTGGCTGGCTCAGTCAGTTGAGCAACCAACTTTGGTTCAGGTCATGATCTCACAGTTCATGAGTTTGAGCCCCACATTGGGCTTGATATAGTCAGCGCCCCCGGAGCCCGCTTTGCATCCTCTGTCCCCTTTCTTTCTGATCCTCCCCCACTTATGCTCTCTGTCTCAAAAAAATTTTTTAATCTTAAAAGAAAAACTGTAAGAAAAAAAACCTGATAAAATGCAGATTCTTGGCCTCATCCTACAACAACTGATTCAAAATGTACATCCCTGGAGTTTGACAGTTTGTTTTTTAAATATGTTCTTCAGCTTTGTGTATTTGTTTGTTTGCTTCTAAGCAGTATAGAGCGTGTGGAACTCTGCTTAGGTGAGTAAATGCTAACAAAGCATCAGCAGTTGGGAAAGCTCACGCAGAAAGGCATGCGTCTCTGGAAGGGAAGAAAAGGGACAGGTGAAATGCATCAGTGTAATACCCTCTGCACTGCCAGCCAAGTCAGGGTGTTCAGGTGTCTGGCTAGGGGTATATTTTAAAGAATAAATATTTCCTGGAAAACTGAGTTATTCAGCTAATTCTCCTTTTTTATTGCAACAGTAACTATTTACAATAAAAGTGACTGGAAGGAATTCTAACATTCATGATAATTTGGCAGAATTGTGCAACTTCTAAAAACCCAGAAGTCCTGTGTGTGTGTGTGTGTGTGTGTGTGCACGTGTGTGTGTGTGTGTGTGTGTGTGTTTAATGTCAGGACATGCCTGGGTGGTCAATACGATAAAGCTACTTCACAGGAATCCAGAGTTCTGTAGTAGACAGACATGTTGATTCACCATTGTAGAGTCAAAACATAAAGCCTTGTGCTGTGACGTTTCAAGGGAAAAGATGTGATCATCAAGATGTTTGCCAAGTGATACTTTCCTTCAGCCTTGTCTCCGTCAAACCCAAGTCCACAGTCTACAGGTACAAAAAGACAAGGTAAACTGGCCCATGCAGCAGGAGACCCTGAGAAACCCCGACCACCCTGCCTGATCTACAGTCTGCAGGTCACAGAAATGAAATCATTCCTTCAGACCAGCAGGAAAGGATGGCCCAAATGCCTGGGAAGTGCTGAGTTCCAATGAATCATATAAAAAGCACACTTAGAAGGAGAGAAATTGGTAGAAATTAGTTCACTGAACCACAAAAGAACAGAGAAGTATATGAATTATAAGCACAAATGCCATTATGCATTTATATAATACTATAATAATAATGTCTACCAATAGGAAGCTCAATCTGTTTTTGTTCTCCACGTGTCCTTCTAGTAAATATCACTTTTCAGGACAACTGTCTTCACTCTTTTCTTGGAAAGGCAGAAATGATCTTCCACCAGTTCCTCAAACTTTATATGTATACACACACACACACACACACACACACACACACACACACACGTATATATGTGTGTATATGTATACATATACATCTATCTATTTATGGTATATATGCATCCATTAATAAACCTAAGGAAGACTAACACACTTCGGTATTTTAAGTTCTTTTTTGAGCTACTCTTATAGAGATATTATCAGTATGAAATGGTGCCCATTTGATGGAATCTGGTGTGAAGTTTGGTGCCAGGAGACAGACTGGCACGGTTTTATTTCCGCTGAGACTGGAAGAAGTCATAAATTATTCCTGTGTCTTAATTTTTGAAGTGTAGCTTAATAGAATGAATTAATAAATAAAATGCCACTGTCAAAACTGCAGCAGCGAACTTGTCCAAGTTTCAACAAATTGATGGTTTAACGAGTAAACTCCTTCGTGTACTGTGCTTCATGCATGTAATTATTGATTAAGAAACCACTGTCCAATGGGACTTCTGCCTTGGAAATGCTTAGAGAGCTCTCTAGTAGCTATGGAAAGTATAAAATGCATTTTAAACCAGACAAAGAAGGAGAATTTCTAAAGAAATGAAATGAATGGTCAGGAAATAAAATAATGAGCAAACGGAGGAGTGTAGACAGTTAACTAGGGAGTTTGACTCCAAGTAGAAACAACAGAGTTGACTTTTAAAATTAAAACAGGGGTGCCTGGGTGGCTCAGTTGGTTAAGTGGCCGACTTCGGCTCAGGTCATGATCTCACGGTCCGTGAGTTCGAGCCCCGCGTCGGGCTCTGTGCTGACAGCTCAGAGCCTGGAGCCTGCCTCGGATTCTGTGTCTCCCTCTCTCTCTGACCCTCCCCCGTTCATGCTCTGTCTCCTTCTGTCTCAAAAATAAAATAAACATTAAAAAAATTTTTTTAATAAAATAAAATAAAAATTAAAACATACGCTAGAAATACTTTCATCAATTCCACCACAAGCACTTATCTGTTAGCCTGATGAGCCTGTTTCTTATTAGCTTACACAAAGGCACAAAACTGTTCCCCAAGTCTTGGCAGAAAAACAGCACATGCAGCTCTTAATGTAGGTGCTGAGTCATACTTGGAGAAAAACTTAAAACCTTATTAAAACGCAAAGATGGTAGTTAAAATCTTGCTGAATGTGGAAACTGTTCCGAAGTTAACTCACAAATCTGGTAATCCATCTATACATAAATATTTAAAATACCATTCTCATAGTTCACTCACTGCCTTAACGTTTGCTTTACCTTCTAATATGAAGGATTTTAAACTAAAGATGAAGCAAGTTGTGAATTTCTTTTTTGGTTGATTATGAGTACAGTGTTCTCCCTATCTTCTGATAAATGGTGTTTTCAGGAGGAAAAACGTATACATCTTTGTGTGTGTGTGTGTGCTGCACTATTCACTTTGGCTTAGAGTTAGTCCCATCCAGAATGTGATTTTAGGATGTTATTAGCACAGTTATTCTCTCCCTAAAGACTTCAGCAGTAGTGTAACTGTCATAATATTGAGAAATCTTGATGCCTTCAAAAGAAAAAATAATAATAGTAATACAGTTTAAGGCCAGGACAATGAGGGCGTAACAGCAAGTTTTATTAATAAGCTACTTGTATCCAGTCAGTTCAGCACAATTAAAGCAACAAAAACTACCACAGTCCTAGCATTCTAATGTCACCAATTACATCAAGTACAAGGAAATTAGAATCCTTCATGTGATATAATGTCATTAAGCACAAATATATTAAAGCATGATGGTGTCATTTATAAACTTAACTGCTCTACATTTTCCATGTTGGTTCAGTAAATTAATGACTTTGATGCAACTTAAATGCAAATTAATAACCAGAAACAAAAAGGTACTGCTGAAACTGCAGTTATGCAGAGAATGACCATTTTGCTAGATGAGAAACCATATTTCAGAAGCTTGCTAATTAGAAGCAACGCCTGCAACATAGCGCCACTGCTTCCTAAACAGAAAACATCCAGAGTTACCAGGAAACAGATTTCCACTTCACCTTGGATTTTCCAGATGCAGAGTTCAGTCGCATCTGCAACTATGTTTCACATCCATAACAGAGCATGCTACTGTCTACAGCACGGCTCTACAAGTAGGGGGAGCTGGGGCCAAGGAGGCTCTAGCCAATGATCTCGTCTGCTTAGTATGAAGGAATATCGCGTTCTAAGTGGACCTGTATAATAAGGCAGCATGGTAACTTGATGTTTCCATTGTTTAATAATCACTCCTTTCATACTGAATGCGTCCTACACCTTTGGACATTCTTCATCTTTTGTAAGTTTTGTTCCTTGAAAAAAAAAATGTTTTCAAATAAGTAAAGGTTGGGGACAAGCAAGAGAACAATGACACCACACACACGTTTGTTTAACTGAAAAAAAAATTACTTGGATAAAAGAAAATTCGAGATAATCGACTTTTGTTTGTGAGACGATATGAAAACAGTGTATCACCAGCTACAGAGGCCAGTGAAAACTGACTTTTAAGGCACAAAAGACAGAAAGCTGATTATTATTGTTCTGTTTTTACTTCTTCATCCATTTTTAAGTGATGAGAAAATACCAGGAGTCTACACTTCATGTAGTTATTCAAGTTAAGAACAGGGATTATTCTGAATTAGATGGAGAAAGCATGGGGAAGGAAGGTTGGTTTCTGATAGATGAGTGAAATAGGGGCTGCTGTTTTAACTTAAACCCACTAGGTTATGAACCCTCAATAGTCAGTCTGTAATCTGTGACTTTGCGTCTCCCTGTCAACAGTGCTCAGCAGAGCCCATGGTTCAGTGTGAGTTCATAATACATGCTTGCTGCTTTTCAAGCTCCTGGATCCCTTGACCTAAGTTGTTATTTGGCACAAATGATCCTGAAGCAGGACACGAATTCTGTCATCTCACTAATTGCCATTTTCTCAGATCAATTAGTTCTAAGGGGCAATAACCTGAACTGTTTATTAATGTCTCTAAATAATTGATCAGACAGGCCACCAAAGAGTCATTTCTGATCCAAAAGCAGCTTCAGGACTTCCCCAATTCCCGCACAAACCTATTTATTCATCATGATATTTGCTCACCTATAGGAAATGTGCTAAGTGGAACTGCATTTGTGTTTAAAATCAGTTAAAATAATCCAAAGTGGAAGGTAATTACATTTCCTGCATTTGGTTAATACAATGGCATGAGGTGCAAAGCGTGAATTCAAATACCATGTTTTTATCTTCTCACAACATATAGCCTCAGAGCAGGTTGTGGGTCCTAAAAGCCCCATCCTGACTGGGAACCTCAAGTGTCTTATCTGCCCTCCCCTTTCTTCTGCACACCTTGATACGTAATGAATGATTTCACAAGGACTGAAATTGAAACTCTATAGTTGAACTTGGGAACCAGGATGAAGGGAGTTCCGAGATTAACTTTAACCACACATATGATAAACGATCAGAAATACCACTGGAAACTACAGATGAAATAAACCCTCTGACAATGCAGTATCTGGCTTTGCAAAAATACTGCACATTGAGAACATCATGTCGAATTTTTAGAGAAAGTCTCAAGTAAATGAAGATGCCAGCATATGCATGGTGCTTTTATCACTGACGTGCTTGCTACGGGCTGAATTCTTCCAGTCCCTAATTGTAAACCCTAGGCAGAAAGGCTGATCTGGTTTTTTGTTTTGTTTTTCTTTTTTTCAGATCCCTTGTAGGAATTCAGTGTGGAGACTGGAAATTTAAATAAGTTTTTAAAAATGTTTCTAGTACATTTTGAGTCAGAGGCATAGCAGGCATTTTTAATCAACAATCCATGACTCAAAGGTGATCAAATGATGGGCATAAAGAACATCAAGGTAAAGGATATTTAACGTTCTCTGAAAATCTGCTCCATGTGTAATTGAAGATCTAAATCCTTCACTCATTCCACAACAAATGCAAAAGGCATTTCCTTATCACATTCTAGCCCGGAAATGGTTTCCTGTGTTATTCGGGAGGCACTGACTGGGAAGGGACACAGAAAATGAGAGTTTTAATATAAGGAATTCACATGTCATTTTCTGACAACTACTGAAAAGTATCTCTTCCGCATTCATGCCATCAATCGAGTTTTTACAAAACACAATTTTAAGGTGAGATCTCTAAGACATGCATAGCCATTTGTGATAGAGTTCTTAGAAAAAATGAAATTGCACTAAAATATTAATAATGACCAATAAGGGAAATAACATGCAATGCCATTATGCACATACCCTTAAAGGATGGTGCATTATTAATAAGGATGATTGTCTGGAACTGGATACATCCCATTCCAGTAGACACTTATATACTGTATAGAGGGAAGGTCACTGACTAGTGACTAAACTCGAACACAGGTCCAGCTCTCTTGTTAATTAACCTTGCGACCTTAGCCAATGCACTGTCCCCTTAAGGGCTTTGATTCCCCATCTATAAATTCCCAATAGTTGAACTGATTTTTGAGGCTTTATCCAGTTCAACCATTCTACGATTTGAGAATGAAGCACTCAATTGCTGAAGGTGAAGGAGACAGAGCATGTGCCCTTTATCTTGCCTCTGGAGTTCAGCCTCCAACCACTGAACCAGGCAGGGGAGCCAGGCTGAGGATGCCTGGCTGTGCCTCCGGATAGCTTGTTTTCTGGATTGTTGTAATTGATGGCCGCGCGAAGAGTGCCAGCTGGGGAGTCCACCCTGGGGGCAGGCTGAGACTTGAAGAAAGGTTTATTTTTGCAACATGTTCTGGCATCAACTACAGAGGAAGCAAGGGTGCCTTTCACCCCTTCCACTCAGGTCTGCTGTGAAAATTTACAAGAAAATTCCCCAAATCCTTATGTCCGAAGTGTTCTCAGAGTCTTGATATCACATCTCTGGCCGTAACATGAGAGTCTTAGAGCAGAGACTGTACATGTGGGGACAGTACAGGTAGGAGAGATGGAGGTTACAAAATATTTCCAGAGAATAAAAGGCTGAGGATTTTAGCAGAGTACAAAAAAACAGCTCTGTATGTTATGGAACATAAGGCACAGTTCTGCCTATTTTGCCACGCTACAAATGATACATTTTGGGGCGCCTGGGTGGCTCAGTCGGTTGAGCGTCCGACATCAGCTCAGGTCACGATCTCACAGTTCACGAGTTCGAGCCCCGTGTCGGGCTCTGTACTGACAGCTCAGAGCCTGGAGCCTGCTTCTGTTTCTGTGTCTCCCTCTCTCTCTGCCCCTAACCCACTCGCATTCTGTCTCTGTCTCTCTCAAAAAGAAATAAACATTAAAAAAATTTTTTTTAATTAAAAAAATAAAAATGATACATTTTCATCAAGAAAGAGAAGCCAACCAACGAACAAAGCAATAAGGAAAACAAAGTGTGCCTTCTGAACGGAATGATTCCACTAAGGGGTTCAAGTATTCAGTCTATTCCCATCCGCTTTCCAATCCTAGCTCATTGGCTTTCTGATCTTATGCATTTTCATTGAGCAGAGAGAGCAGGACAGCTGCCCTTCCGGGACCTGCAGCCACCCTCTGCGTGGAGCTGAAGCCACAAGGCCCATCAACCTCTTCCAAGTGTTACGGGCTTGGTGTGCGCACTCCACGAAAGGATCACTTTTGCCAAGCGTTTGAACAGAAATTCCAAAATCCTCTCCCACCACGGTAGTGATAAGGCAAGATCTGAAAGTTCTCTCAAACTTTTGGCAACACTGTTTAGGAGGAAGGCAGAAGCGAGGCCTCACGTGTACTTCATTGCACAACCAGGATTCTTTTCTGCATGGCCAACTGTGGACTCCAGCCTAGGCTGGCATGAATAAGCAAAATAAGATCCTCCTACCCGGGTGGTACCACAACACTTATAAGAACACCTAAGACTGGCAACGAACTCACACATCTATCACCCCATTAAATATTCCTGACGTCCCACAAAGTGAGCAGGACAAATGTCATCCCCTCCTTTAAACAGAAGAAACCTGAAAAAGTGCAGAGGGATTGAAATGTCCATTCAAAGAGCAGCCAAAGTAGATTTATTCTTTAGTCTTTCTGACTTCAAAGAATATTGGCATGCCAAGTGTCATAAGGGAGCAAAGAAAAAACAGCATTCGTCAGACTAGATACAGTATTAATTTAAATTAGTACTCTGCATATTCTCTGTGCCCTGTCATCATAAACTCGAGTTTCTGGTTGTGATATCTACTGGACAGAAGATCTCCCATGGAAGCTAGGTTTCTAACTCCCCAGCTTTCTCACTGTGTGTTTTATTTTGAAGATTCTTTAAAATACAACCTTTAAACTCAAAGCTACAGTCATGGCAAGCTTGTTCTACATGTTTGTGGGAAAAATTGCATTTACTTACTATTTGTGTGTTATAGGGGATACTATCTGTTAAATAGTAGCAGCAAAAGATAGTTAAAAATTTAAATTTTGGGGCGCCTGGGTGGCTCGGTTAGTTAAGCGTCCGACTTCGGCTCAGGTCATGATCTCACGGTCTGTGAGTTCGAGCCCCGCATCGGGCTCTGTGCTGACAGCTCAGAGCCTGGAGCCTGCTTTAGATTCTGTGTCCCTTTCTTGCTCTGCTCCTCCCTGGCTCATGCTGTCTCTCTCTCAAGAATAAATAAAACATTTAAAAAATTTTTAAATTTATCTTCTTGAGTGGTAATGTAGATTACAACATTCTCCACATTTAATTCACTACCTGAGGCTTCACTACCTTAATTATGTAAGTCCACATCTTCATTAGTGGCATAAATTTTCTTTATAGTGAAAAAATATTATGATTGATGAGTATCACCCAGTTTGCCCGGGACCAACCTGTCTTATGGCTATAGTCTTGGAACAATTATTAATAGCACCCCCTTCTATTCAGGTGTCCCTGTTAAGAAAATAAATTTTATGGTGACCATAATTAAGATCTTTCAGATTGTCTATCTCCCTACAGTCCTTTTGACAAAAGCAATATTGTGATCCTAAGTCATTTCTAAACAACGAGAACACTTTTTTTCTTCCACAGGGGATACAAAGCCTGCTTGTAGTCCAGGGAAACCTGGCGATGATTTGACCTAAATTAGTTGCAATGAAGACAAAGAAAGGTGCATGTCTTCACAATATTCAGAATGTATAAATATGTATACGTTATTTTGTCAAGGGAGAAGAATGAGCACCATGTTTCCATGAGTAAGTGTTTACGGGGCAATGGAACAGGAATAATTAGGGAAGGAATAGAACAAGTCCGATTCCAGACATACCTAGATGAGTTCAATAATATGAATAACAGGGATGGATATATGGATCTGGAGCTTATAAAAGAAGTGTAGACCAAAATATGCATCTGGAGTTATGGACATATCAGTGGTACCTGAAGCCATGTAACTAACTAAATGGGTGATGGGAATGAACAACGTGAAGAGAAGAGGAACCGGGACCAAGCTTTAAACAATCTCAATCTTTAAATACTAGAGGAGAAACCAGCACAGGAAATTAGCAAGAAACTGCCAGAGATAGGAGGAAAACCAGGAAAGTGTCATCAAAGGAAGAAACTGTTTCAAGAAGAAGAGTGATCTTTTGGTTAAGATCTGATGTGACATCAAATAAAATGAGGATTAAACAGTCTACAAAGTGCAATATAGCAATCTAGATTAGATTCTGAAACGGAATGAGCACATTGGTAGAAAAACTGGTGAAATCCAAGTAAAGTCCATAATTTAGTTAGCAATACCACAACAACGTTAGAAGCGGATCGGTGATAAGTGGACCAAGGTTATATATGATGGGAACACTAAGGGAAACAGGGTGAGGGGAATCCAAGACATCTTTGTATTATCTTTGCAAATCTTCTGCCAACTTAAAATTATTTGAAATAAAAAGTTTAAAGGGTTAAATGATGGAAGGATAGGGATGAATGGCATCAGCACATTTTAATGATCACTTATGTGGAAGGCTTTCACTCAAAACGTACAAAATTTTTTTTACTCCAGAAATTCAGGGAAAAGGCTAGGCAACTAGAGAAGAATATGGGGCCTATGATGGGTTTTACTCATTTGTTTGTTTTAACTGGTTAGACTGAGCAAGAAGAGAGGGAGAGTTCAAAGATCCAGGTGACACATCGTCTGTATCCATTCATCAGTTGATGGACATTTGGGCTCTTTCCATAATTTGGCTATTGTTGAAAGCGCTGCTATAAACATTGGGGTACATGTGCCCCTATGCATCAGCACTCCTGTATCCCTTGGGTAAATTCCTAGTAGTGCTATTGCTGGGTCATAGGGTAGTTCTATTTTAATTTTTTGGATAAAGATGTGGTTTACATATACGATGGAATACTACTTGGCAATGAGAAGGAATGAAATCCTGCCATTTGCAACAATGTGTATGGAACTGGAGGGTATTATGCTGAGTGAAATAAGTCAGTCAGAGAAAGATATGTTTCCACTCATATATAGAACTTGAGGAACTTAACAGAAGACCATGGGGGAAGGGAAGGGAAAAAATAGTTTCAAACAGAGAGGAAGGCAAACCATGAGACTCTTAAATACAGAGAACAAACTGAGGGTTGATGGGGGGAGTAGGCGGGGAGGGGGAAATGGGTGAAGGGCATTGAGGAGGGCACTTGTTGGGATGAACACTGGGTGTTGTATGGAAGCAATGAACTACCACAGGAATCCACCCCCAAAACCAAAGGCACACTGTATATAGTGTATGTTAGCTAACTTGACAATAAATTATATCAAAAAATAAAAATAATAAATGATTAAAAACATAACAAAACAAAGATCCAGGTGCCAGTGGCAGTGATATTTCTGGGAAGGTAAGGGGGAAAAAAAGGATCTAGAATTTGTTGGAATACAAAGAAGAAAAAAGAAAGAATCTAAATATGGGAAAAGCACTCTTCCTTTATTATAAAAAAGGGTTGAGAAAAACGCAGGGGCAGGGATAGGTGCAGTGGAGGTAATTTTTACAGGCTAGATATCTAGATACACTGGGTTGCTAAGGGAGCACATGCCCGACAGCATCTTCAAAACACATCCTGACAGACAAGAAAGATTATAGTTACTTATCATTTTTTGAAAGAACTTTAGCAGAATATAAGTAATGTTAAATGTAAAGCTATGATTTGTGTTAGTTAAATTAGGTCTACTTAAAATTAGAGTGGATGTTATTTCAGGTTTGCAGATTGTTGACTTAAAATAATGTTGCTGGAATATAATCAACAGCAGTTTGGTGAACATCATTTAATCTCAGAGCTGTATATAAAGTCTACCTGAGAAAACTAATTTTGAAGGGCAGTGTGCATGTTCACACATGCACGTGCACACACGGGCACAACCAAACATGCAGATGTTGCTTCACTAGACGGCAAGGGAGAACCACTGTCATCCAAATGAAAATGATGGCAGTAAAGGGCATTTCAATTGTCTCATAAGCCCATGGTAATATTTCTTTCATCTTTGTCAGATTATTAAATAAATAAAGTAAGGTGGTTTGACAGCAAAAGGGTAAGATCAAGTAAAAGGGTAATGAATACTGAGAATATGAGGGAGTCAGTAAGCATGGCATAGTACAGCATGACAAGAAAAATATTGCATTTTGATGTCATTTCAGAGTAAAATGTATTTGTCAAATGGGGAAGATGATTGGTCTACTGAGAAGCTGAAAATCGGACCATTATTGGATGATACAATGTTTTGCTGTGTCAAGTAAATGGTCTGTGATGAGTGGCACAAGACTGAAAAGAAGCAATAGATTATAGCACGTCTTTTTTTGCCCTAGGAAACATTTCTTTGACATCCAAAATGGTTAAACATTTCTATCCATACAAATTAGGACTGGAACCATACATCGTGTGTGCCAGGCAAAGATTACATGTGGATTTCCACATGTTCTATCTCATCTAATTTAAGTTACTCATCATATCATGCTTATTATTCCCAATTTGCAGATGTGGATGCAGAACCCCAAAGAGGTTTAAGTCTCTTGACCAAGACAGTAGATTCCAGACCTAGGCAGCACTCCTCAATTCAAAGCCCAACTAACTCTCTACAATCCTGTCTTGTCCAGACTACTTTCTAAAACAGGTCCCTGGGATGAACGAAGGAATGGATGGGTGGACAGTGAACAGTATCTAAATTGTCCTATTGAGGGCCTTGGGAAAGTCTTTCCTTGATACCTAATTCATATGTAAAACCAAAGTGCTGGGATAGGTGGATGGTTCTGAATACCAGATGTCAAAATCGGTTTACCCTGTGAATGCATGTAGTTCTGGAGATCAAAACGACAAAAAAACATAATACTGACTGCTGCTTTCTGGCCTATAAAACCAAATGTTCTGGCCATATAGACCATTTAAATCAGGAGCTCTGGACGTAGGACCCAGGCACCTCTACTTTCTAAGTCTCCCAGATGATTTCAGTGTGCAGCCAAGGTTAAGAACTATTTTCAAATCCTAGGGCGTATAAGTGGTAGATTTAGACTTACCTCGAAAACCAACAGGACCAGCAGATAAAAGAACTTAATGTTGAATAACTGAACTCTTAAATCCTAGTTTCAGGTTCCCCTACTTTTTCCAGGAAGGTTGTTTGAGGACAAACATAAGGAACACAGAGGTAGTACAGCAGAGGATGCTGGTACCCATTAGTAGCAGGATAACCAGTCTGAAGGGTTAGGTCTGGTTTACTGAACAATAAACAGATGCTCATGTGCAAAGTAAGGTGAGCTGAAGAAGGCAGAAATCCTCAACCTAAATGCAGGAGATTCCAGGGTGGCACCTGCTACCTAGAGCAGGAACAGGGAAGTGATGAAACGAAACTGAGCAGCAGGGGCAAGGCAGATACTTTTGCAGGTGAAATGAGTGTCTCTAGAGTTCAGGGAAGGGAAGCAAAGGTTGATGTTTATACGGTTAGCATGCCAAGTATTATAATTACCTCCAAATACTTCTAATAATGTACCTTTTAATCACTGAGTCATGTATGTGCAAAAGGTACCATGTTAGGTGTTCTGTGTGTGTTGCTTATTCACTCCTCCACAGAGGAGGAGACAGAAGCTCATTAAGACCCAAGGTAAACAACTGGTGCCCAGATTTGAACCTAGTTCCGTATGATCCCCTTTTACTAGTTTTCCATTTTGGGTTCTTGGGTGTTTTTCCACCCTCAAGGTCATCTTTGTCCCAGGACATAATCTATTCTAGAGAAATCTTAGCTGGTAACACAAAGTGGATTTGGGATATAAATTCAAGAGACAGAAAGATAGAGAGAAGTCATACTGGCAGCGGGTACTGCATAGTGGAAAGAAGTTTGTTTTGGGATGCCTGGGTGGCTCAGTCGGTTGGGCGTCCGACTTCAGCTCAGGACGTGATCTTGCGGTTCATGAGTTCAAGCCCCGCGTCGGGGTCTGTGCTGACAGCTCGGAGCCTGGAGCCTGCTCCAGATTCTGTGTCTCCCTCTCTCTGCTTTTCTCTCTCTCTCTCTCTCAAAAATAAATAAAGCTTAAAAAATTTTAACAAAAATAGAAGTTTGTTTTGGAGTCAGAAATATGCATTTGTATCTCAGGGGCTTGACGAGAGGGTTATAAGAACTCATGGAAGGTGAGGATGAGGACACCTGGGCTGCATGGCAAGCTGCCTTTCTGTAAAGTAATCCTACGTGCTGCAGATCGGCAGATTTCCCCCTGTGTCACCCAGGTCAGCACGCCAGGATCCGAAAGGTGACAAGTACTCAGGGAAGACAGTGTCTAGGAATAATAATCATATAATTGGCTAGATAAGTGAGCCATTGGCTGAAGTTGCCCTTGTGCAATGTCACCTGAGAAGCTGAGGTAGGTGAGGAAAAGGTAAGAAACTCAAGCCTCATTACTGAGAGAAAGATAATACAATGGAAACGAAGTGAGCATCAGACTGCACAAAGGCCAACTTTGACCAAGGGTCTGAGAAGGGAAACTAATGAGAAAAAGCACGCTAACAAATTGGCCCCTGAGTCGTGCCAACTCACACGTGTCTGCCACAAGCAAAAGCAAGCCAAGCAAATACTATGCTGGAAGCAAACTCCAAATGCCAAAGGGGGGGGAAAACTCCATCTAATTGGTCTAAAAGATGGTCATTTCTGACTGCCATGAAGAAAATCAATGCCTTACTTGTGGGAGAAGCTTGGTGTAATAAACCACAAAGGAACAAGGTTTCTTAAAAATCATCAGTTATAATTAAATGTAACAGTGAGAATAGATCACTCTCCTCATGTCAGGCACCTTTCTAAATACGTGTGTTCATTGAATTTTCACAACTGCTCAAGAGGCAATGCTATCAGCTCCATTTTGCAGGTGAGGAAACTGAAGTAAATAATGTACTCGAGGTCATACAGCTGGCAAGAGGTGAGGAATGGATAGCCAGGTGGCTTGTTTCTAGGGTCCAAGACTTCGTCCACCATGTTCTAGCGCTTCCATGATCCATTCTATTCAATAGACCTTTCTCGGCGTTTATTACACAACGGCCTCGCAGGAGATCCAGAGAAGCGAAACACATATTCCATATTCCTGCCAAGGGAGTTGATGCAATGGCCAGATAAAATCAGCACAAAGCCCCAAGGGACCATAACCTGTAATATAAAGTCCATATAACACAACAACACAGTTTTATGATAATACTAGAGGACATATAAATGCAATGAGGAAAGCTGGTGTGTACCAGGAAGCAAATAGGAACTCACACCCAATCCCTGCCGACTCTGCGGAAAGCACTCCACATACAGAGTGTCCCTGAATCTTCTCCCTGAGGGAACTACTTCCCCCAAGTTTAGAAGTGAAGAAAGCCACACACTGGGCAGGTCAGCAGTGTACTCACCAGGACAGTCGCAGAACCAACCAACATGTGCCCCTCAGTCTAACTGCGAAACCCCACGCCCTTCCCTCTCGCGTGCACCTCCCGTGACAATTTCTGTGAGGTGGTGGAATGTGAGACAGATGTCAGCAGATAATCACGGCTGTCATGGGGAGCAATTGAGGGACAAGAAGAGTGTCCTGCAGCCAAACCGAAGCATGGTAGTGGAATCCAGGCTTTATCGGCGGGACAAAGAACGGATGGGTCACTTTCAGTGAAGCATGGGGCAGGGGCAAGTTTAATGGGTGGGATTCCAGAGAAACTGGAATGGTGGAGACAAGGGTTCCTACATGGCAGTGGGGGTGCTGTAGGTGCTTTTGCACAGATTTTGACCCACTCCCCGTCACGGCCAGGTAGGTTAAGCTGGCAGTGCCCATTACTGCAGTGAGAAAGGACAAGGACAAAGAACGAGGCAGAGGGAAGAGTTAGGAGGCATGTGTAGGAATACAGGAGGGCAGTACGAGCCTCCCTGTGGGGCGGGAGAAGGGCAGTGGGAAGCACGTTGATAGCTCTTGGCAACAGACTCCATGGCACTCAGTATTAGTACACACACATGCCAATCATACCTCCATACGTCTGTATGAGCAGCTGGGCTTCTCGCGCTGCTTCTGTGTAATTTGCTCCCACAAAAGGATTAATTCCATTTGGGCTGCTAACGGTGTTATTTCTAGTTAGTACATCTGAAATATCCCTTAATGTCTTCTTTAAACGTACATGTATAAAGGCAAATTTAATATCTAACCTGACTTACATAATTCTCTGAGTGAAGAGGAAAACAGAACCTGAGAAGGCATCGGGCATTGCATACCACATACAACTTCAGGGTTCTCTTACAGATCCTGGGTTTTCATGACTCATGTGATATCCCTGAACTTATTTAAAGAAAAGATGCCTTTCCTCTTTAAAAAATGTAGACTAGGGCACCTGGGTGGCTCAGTCGGTTGCGTGTCCGGTTTTGGCTCAGGTCATGATCTCGTGGTTTGTGACTTTGAGCCCTGTGTCAGGCTCAGAGCCTGGAGTCTGCTTTGGATTCTGTGTGTGTCTCTCTCTATTCCTCTCTCTCTCTCTCTCTCTCTCTCAAAAATAAATAAACATTAAAAAATTAAAATAAAGTAAAATAAAAAAATGTAGACTAAATATTACTATTCATTTTTTAATGTATTTATTTATTTTGAGAAAGAGAAAGGGAGAGAGCAGGGAAGGTACAGAGGGAGGGAGGGAGGGAGGGAGAAAGAGAGAGAGAGAGAGAGAGAGAGAGAGAGAGAGAGAGAATCCCAAGCAGGCTCTGCACTGTCAGCCCAGAACCCGATACAGGGACTCAAACTCATGAATTCACAGGTGCCCCAATATTACTATTGATTTTAAGTAGCCTAAAACTTTTAAAGATATGCAGAAATCTAGAACAAATTCAGAAAAAGCAACCGTTTTCATTGGTTTCCCATTGTTATGAAGATGAGTTGTTCGTTTCCTTCACTGCCTATATGGTTGGAGAGGACCTGAATGTTATATATAGCATTTTCACTGGGTCACCTACTGGAGAAGAAACAGTTCGGACTTTCTATGGAGGAGCTGTTTCACATATATATCTCTGCTACTTAAACAGCTAATTAATTTCAGGCAAAAAGTAATTTTCCTGAATTTTCCAAAAGAACTATCATAATCTTCCTTTAAAATATTATTTCCAGGGGCACCTGGTGGCTCAGTCGGTTGAGCGTCTGACTCCTGATTTCAGTTCAGGTCATGATCTCACAGTTCAGGAGATGGAGTCCTGCCTTGGGCTTTGTGCTGACAGGAAGGAGCGGGCTTGGGATTCTCTCTCTCCCTCTGCCCCTCCCCTGCTCACTGCTCTCTCCCTCTCTCAAAATAAATAAATACTTCCATTTACATTAAAGCTACTTGTCAATTTTAGGAAACAATCATGCCATGTTTCCTTACAATGCAACTTTTGTGATTCAAGGTGGGTACAGCAAAGGCAGCATTCTTGACAAATAGCCCAGGATTCCTTCTCCATCACCCTCAATCTGCAACTGCATCACTTCTATTCAAGGCCCATAAGAAGGAGGAAGGGAGGGGCTCATGTTTTCAAAAATGTCACCTGAAATCTTGGAAATACCCTATCGCAGCACAGTAGCACTTGATCAATATACTAAGAAAGTTGGGGACTTGCAAATAGTTGTTTTTAGGGGCAACCAGGCATCATTTGGCAACAACCGTATACATTTAGGACAAAGTGTATATAGTGGCGTCAGGTAGTAAGTAGTCAAGAAAACTAACTCCCAGGCCAGAAAGGCCCAGCTCCAGGTCCCTACTTCACCACCTTCTGGCTGTGAAACTGGCAAATTACTCATATTTTTTATGCCTCAGTTCCTTTGCCTGTAGCATGAGGATAATGATACCTATCTAATGTTGACGGCTGTGTAGATTAAATGAGCAAGCTAAATGAAGGTAAATGCAAGACAAATGGAACCTTCCATCCTTTTTATAGCTACGTGTAACTTTGTGTAAGACCCATAAAAAATTCTGAGTATGTGGATGGCTAGAAAGATGGATGGATGGATGGATGGATGGATGGATGAAAGGATGGACGGACAGAGAGACAGACAAACAGATGGAGATAAATGTTAAAACACAAACTCACAATTTGACTTTCAGCAAAAGAACAAATCGAGAACTTTGCCTAATGTCCAAGCTGAGTCTGCAAATGTGGTCTACCAGAGATGATGGCTTATTTAAGGATGCACCATAGCACAACTATGAGTCCAGACATGGTTAGTCTGTGGGATTCCATAACCGGAGAAAAAGCTCATTAAAAGTCACTCATCTGTTTGTATTCTTTAACACATTTTCATAGGCTACGACACCCTGTTTTTTTAACTTTCCATGCCTCCTGCAAAGAGAAAAATCTTTTTTTTTCTATTTTCAGCATTAAAAATACACATAACCCCACCCCCCGCCATCAAAAAGGCAAAAAGGAGAAAGAAAGCAAGAGAGAAAATTCAGAGAAAACAAGGTCATACAGTCTCTCACTTTTCTTTTTTGCATCCTAAAGATAAATGTTCAGGTCTGGGAAGAGGCTGGCTCTCTCCTTTTCTCAACTGGGCTAAAATAAATGTTTAAATAGTTCCACTTCAAACCTGTGGCTGCATTTCTCACAGTATTAAAAAAGAAAAAGATCCACCAGTCATTTTCAGTCCAAACCCCATTCTAAATAAAGCTTTTCATCTTTTCTTGACTCTGATTCCTAATTTAACACTATCTCACCTCTTACTTATCCAAAAATCACTTTTCTGGCAACTTTGACTATTCTTAACAGACGCATGAATCAGAGAAGAAAAAAGAAGTCCCCTGCATGGCTCAGGCGCAGCCTAAAAATACATGTGCACCGAAAAGCTCATATAGGTTTTTTCGTTGTTATTTTTGTTTTGTTTTTTAGTTTTTTTGGAAAAGAAGTCCTTACTAAAAGCCTAATAATTCTGGCCTTATATTTATTACAAACAATTGGGTGATCTGGTTTTACACCTACTGAGAAAGTAGACGGAGCAAATTCCAAAAGAGTGGCAGTGAGTCTGGAAGTGAGGATTAGGAGTTTTGATTTTGATTATCCATCAATAATAATGGAGAGTGTGCATCAGTCTGTTGATGTTACTGTTTCTCTTCTCTACACTTTATCTCCGCCAACTCATTTAATCTTTACAACCCCATCTTGACAGTTGAGGCATTAGGGGGGACCTGAAAGACTGAATGATCAAGTAATGGAGCTGAAATATGAACACAGGCAGTGTGGCTTTAGGGTGGCAATGGAAGAATAAAGTAACACACATGCACGGTGCAGACAGGCAGACGAAAGAGCTAAAATTCAGTAGCTCAGTGTCATCCAGGAGAGGTGAATATTAGGTATGACCACAAACCTCCACAAGGTTCAGTGGCCCCTGCAAGCTCTAGGCTCTGATTACAATGCTTCTCCTGAGTTTCTACACCAGCCCCTCTGGACAATGCCACGCATCAGGTCCTGCCACATAAGAAGAGAGGAGCCTCCCGTGGACAGCTCTTCCTTGGTTGGCAGAAAAAGATCATGTCTTGGGGGTACAATGTGTGGCTTGCCCCTGCCACACACACACGTAACTGACTTCCCAGGCTTCGTCTCATCATCCAGGAAATAAATGACTTGGCAAAAATTAAATACATAAAATGAATTTGATAAGAATCAAATAAGAAGACAAAAGAAACCCATCGAGAGGGATGGAAAGGGAGGGAGTGGCACAGACAGAGTATGCTCTTTGTCCCTCAATGAACTCATCCTCATAGGGAGCTGCTGGGCAGCACAGCCAGGCCCCCAGGACAGCAGAGATGAGTGGGCTGTGATCCCTCTGCTGACAGGGACAGTCAGAGCAGACACAGGGACACTCAAATACTAAAGCTCAATTATGAAAGGCAAGAGAGGAGAAAGGGTGGAGAACACTGAAAGTACAACGTAGGAATGATTCTTTCTTGGAAATGAGAGAAGTTTCCAAGAGGAAATCACCTGTAAATGTGAGTTGTGAAAGATAATGCTAGGTGGCCATCCCCCACCCCCAAACTAAAACAGAAGGGAAAGGAATCCGGGAAGGGGTGGGTGTGTAAGAGCTGGGGGTGTGGAGCCAGGAGGCTGGGATCTGGCTCAGACAACAACTCTCTGAATCTAGTTTCTGGAAAGGGGATGGGGCTGGAGGTCGTGGGGAATGCAGCTGAAATCAAGGGCAGGAGCCGCCGCTCAGGGCGCAAGTAATAAAAGCAAACCTCTAGGCCATGGGGCGTCTGGAAGGGAAGAGTAATGAAAGCTGAGAACAATGGGTTGGGAGTAGCTATGCAATTCATAGGAAGTCAAAAGTCCTCAGCTCTTTCATCTGTGAATTGGGTGGGGAAGAAGGGTGGCCCAGGTGAACTGGACTTTCCCAGACACCAAGATTCCTTTGGGCATCACCCCAGGAGCCATTAAGAATAGAGATATATGTATATCAAACACTTTTGTTTACAATGGGCAATGATTATATAATTATATTTTTTCAAAGATTTGCCTCAGAAATATCTGAAATAGAAAATATATACTGTTAAATGGGCAAGCTTTGGATACCTGAAAATGTACTTATATGAGATCCTCTTTCTCTAATTATGCCCCAAAAAGGTAAATGTCACTGAAACAACCCTCACTCCCAAGTAAAAACATTTAAAATGGCATATCTGAAAGCATTCATATTTTCTAAATTAAATGTTGATACATAGCATTTCCTATTCCTGTAAAGTCTAAAAAAAGATGTTTAAGAGCTAAATAGTGCTTTGTTAGCTACTCAGGAAACCAAAGGGCTGTTTAAGAATTAATATCTCAGTTGCCTTTAATTTTAAACTTGGCTATTAAAGGTGCTCTCTTTCCCTCTTGGGGGGGGGTGTTTCTTGTGGTGAACAAATGAAAAGATACTATATATCAAAAAGCATAAGGGACAAAATCACCTCCATCTAACCATTTAGAAAAAGTTTGAGGATGGCAGTGTCATTTTTGTTTCATTTATAGATGTCCAGAATCCAAATTGTTGAGGTTAAACAGTGATGCATTATAAACATATCTGCGTGTATCAAATTTGATGTACAAGAGGTCATAATCGTAGCCTAGTAAAGGTGCCAGGTGGGAAACCGTCCTATTGACTTCGTTCAAAAATCAGAGTTTCCCTGGAGTTGGAGTTGTGGGAAACTCACAGACTTTCTCTGCAAGGTAGCAGGATAATGAGAATTCCTGTCCATCTCAGAGTCAGCATGCACTTGTTTGCGGCAGAGCATCTCCTAAGCGTGTCTGTGCATCTGCCCATCGAAGCATTTACTGAGCATTCATCCAATCCCTGAGATCACCAGGCTAGAGAGGGCACCAGGAAATGGCAGAAAAACATTTCGTGTATAATGAGAGCAAACACCTGGTAGCCACTCTTGAATCTAGCATAAACCTAGTAGACACGTTCGCATTCCCTTTCAGGGCCTTAACTCCCCTCTGGGCTCCAGCGTCTTTAGTGATCCTCTTGGGCTGTGCTTCTCTGAGCCCATCCTCTTCCACCAAATGCACAACCAAGCCCCCTGAGGAAATCAAAGGCCTCAGTTCCAAGGGAACTGGAATGACCAGTTCAGGTCAACCTAGAGGGAGAGGATATTTTCCCCTCAAACAGGATCCAGAAAACAGGCTGCTGCAAGGCTCAGACATCTCTTGGAGTGCCTTTCAAATTGGTCACATTAAAAATAGCAGAAAGGTCAAACTCAGAATTATTGGATTTCTTGGGCACTTTGATTTGGGTCTCAATCAGGCTTGGTGTCTTTATTTGATTACATAATTTGATTCTGCTCCACAATCAAAATGTCACACTACTGAGAATTTGTGGTTATATCTGGAGGGGCCTCAAAGACTCCTTGCATTTACACAGCGTCCATGAAGGGATGTGGGAGCTCTGGTAAAATGGGGAGAAAGCATGCTTGGATATAAAGGATAAGCCCATCTTGCCAACTGAGTGGGTGGACCTCACCAGGGGGTCAGCAAAAGCAGGAGATGCAAAAGAACAAGTCACAGGACCACCCACGGTCTCAGGTCCTCACATGGGCGGCAAACGATGTGTTAAAATGATTGGGCCTTGACGTACCTTTGCTATTATTATTTTTTAATGTTTATTTGTTTTTTTATACTTTTATCATAATTGTTTATTTTATTTTTGAGAGACAGAGCACAAGTGGGGAAGGGGCAGAGAGAGAGAGGGAGACACAGAATCTGATGCAGGCTCCAGGCTCTGAGCTGTCAGCACAGAGCCCGACGTGGGGCTCAAACTCACAAACCACGAGATCGTGACCTGAGCCGAAGTCGGACGCTTAACCAATTGAGCCACCCAGGCGCCCCTCACCTTTGCTATTAAAAGCAAGAGCATTGGAAGGGTATATGATGAATGAATTGTTCTATAGTCTATCTTTTTCCAAAAGAAATCGAGCAATTGGGAAGATAATACATGTCCTCTGAAAAGGTGCTATTTTCAACTCCATCAAGTCTTGTCAGTTTAGCAAACACATTCACACATTGTGAAAAGGTGCTCTCCTACAGGAGGGGAAGCCTATGCTTGGCCCTTTAGGAGCCTACCCTCCTAGTCACAGCCAATATTCTGATGACTCACTGTGGAAGAAAAGTTTCCAGGGAAAATCTGAATTTTAGGAACAGCTACAAATGAAGGACAAATAAAGCTATAAATAGTTGATATTTCTAGGATAGCTCATACCCCTCAATCATATTTCTAAAGAGGAGTTACCCCAATACCCTGGGCAGTTTCAATATCATGAGAAGGTTTGTACTTCCTTCTCCAGAAGCCTTCTTGGAAGGAGCCACTTTGGGCAGTATGCTTAGGCAAGTATGTATGTATATGGGTGTGGGTTTAAAAACTCTTTTTTTGTATATAGGCACAGCTTCTCTATGAAAGACACCCATAAACTGAGGCTCACAGAGGCAGTAAGCACTAAAAATTATTTGACACACTTAGCATGCTTAAGACTTTCAACTACTTTACTTCTTGGGCAAGTAAGAAATCACTGAGCTAAGGTCAAGTATACATCTAAGAGAAAGGAAAACATTCATCCACACAGAAACTTGTACACTAATGTTTACAGCTGCATTATCGACATAAACCAAAAAGTGGGGGGAAAACTGAAATGTCCATTAACTGATGAATGGATAAATATAATAGGGCATATTCCTACAATGGAATATTATTCAGCTATAAAAAAGAATAAAGAACTGATATCTACAGCATGGATGAAGCTTAAAAATATTATGCTAAGTGAAACAAGTCAGCCACAAAAAAACTAAATAGTATATGATCCCATTATATTAAACGTCCAGAACAGGGAAGTCTATAGAGACAGAAAATAGATCGGTGGTTGGTTGCCCAGAACTGGGGAACAAGGACAACACTGGGGGAGGGGATTGTAGCAGCCAACACATACGGAGTTTCTGTGTGGGTGATGAAAATGTTCTAAAGTTACTGTGGGAATGATAGTATATACCTGTAAATACACTAAAATCCACTGAACTGTACAGTTTAAGTGGGTGAATTACACCATATATCTAAATCTCAATGACGATATTAAATGAAAAAAAAAACAAACATGAAACCAGCATGAAACCAACATGGCAGTGACCCTCTTTGAACTTTGACAATATGTCCATGTCCCATCCCAGCTTAACACTACCCTTGACCCCAGCCATATGGAAAGGAAAACTCTAGTAGCATGCCCCCTGGTCTCATCCTTCCTCTCGAGGGTTTCTCTTCCTGTGATAGCAGCTGGTGAAGGCAGGGCCTTAGGGCCAAGGTATCAGTCAGTTCCATGAGCACACTTGGACCTGCTCAGCTCTCCCCAGAGTCCTCATGCCGACCTCAAAGAGAACCAAGCGATTCAGTATCAATGAAGTGGTGCTGAACTTCTTCATTTCCTAACAATGGATAAAACATCTCGTCACTACTGCCAGCTTCATTTACAGAAGACGGGATCTTCTTCCACATGTTGTAGCTCTAACTACAACGCTTCTAAGATGTCTATATTCTCTCTTTTATTGGGGAGACAACCTAGCAAGGGGAGATCTGGATGGACTACATGGAATACATCTTAAAATTAGTATCACTTTTTACCAATATTAGTCATAGCAACTAACGAGTGCATTCATTCATTTTAAATAATCATCCATCGCCTCTGTGTCTGACGGTGCCAGTAGTACAAGAAAGAACTGGACACAGCCTCTGCCTTGAAAAGATCACAATATTGTTAGGGATACTGAACTATAAACAAATAAATATGTCCAGTAAGACAGGTGCTAGAGCAGAGGTAAATGCGAAGAACTTCTGGAGGACAGAGAAGAAAAAAAGTAATGTTTCTAGATTTATTTTAAGAAGGAGTTGTGTATTTTCATTTTCATTTGCTTCCATTTTTTCTTTATTCTTTAATTTCCTGGTTAACCCATTCATTCTTTAGTAGGATGTTCTTTAACCTCCATGTATTTGAGAGCTTTCCAATTGTTTTCTTGTGGTTGATCTCAAGTTTATAGTGTTGTGACCTGAAAATATGCAAAGTATGACCTTGATCTTTTTGTACCTGTTGAGGGCTGATTTGTGACCCAGTATGTGATCTATTCTGGAGAATGCTCCATGTGCAGTCAAGAAGAATGTGTATTTTGCTGCTTTAGGATAAAAATGTTCTAAGTATACCTGTTAAGTCCATCTGGTCCAGTATGTCATTCAAAGCCATTGTTTCCATGATGATTTTCTGCTTAGGTGATCTGTCCATTGTTGTAAGTGGGGTATTATATTAAAGTCCCCTTCTATAACATATTATTATCAATGAGTTTATGTTTGTTATTAATTGATTTATGTATTTCATTTATCCCAAGTACTTTGATTTGGCCACAGCTACATCTTATTAGATATGTCTCCAGAGACAAGGAAAATAAAAGCAAAAATGAACTACTAGGACCTCATCAAGATAAAGCGCTTCTGCACAGTGAAGGAAACAATCAATAAAACTAAAGGGAAACCAACAGAATAGGAAAAGATATTTGCACATGACATACTGGATAAAGGGTTAGTATGCAAAATCTATAAAGAACTTATCAAACTCAACACCCCAAAAACAAATAATCCAGTGAAGCATGGGCAGAAGACATGAATAGACACTTCCAAAGAAGACATCCAGATGGTTAACAGACACATGAAAAGATGCTCAACATCACTCATCATTGGATAAATACAAATCAAAACCACAATGAGATACCATCTCACACCTGTCAGAATGGCTAAAATTAACAACTCAGGAAACAACAAATGTTGGTGAGGATGCATAAAAAGGAAACCTTTTGCACTGATGGTAGGTGTGCAAACTGGTGTAGCCACCCTGGAAGACAATATGGAGGTTTCTCAAAAAATTAAAAATAGAACTACCCTATGATCCAGCAATTGCACTAATAGGTATTTATCCAAAGGATATCAAAATGCTGATCTGAAAGGGCACTTGTACCCCAATGTTTTATAGCAATGCTATCAACAATAGCTAAAGTATGGAAAGAGCTCAAATGTCCAATGACTGATGACGTTATAAAGAAGATACGGTATGTATATGTGTGTATATATGTATGTATGTGTGTGTGCTTGTGTGTGTGCTTGTGTGTGTGTGTGTGTGTGTGTGTGTGTGTATAATGGAAATAATGGAATATTAGTGATTAAAAAGAATGAAATCTTGCATTTACAACAACATGGACAGAACCAGAGTGTCTCATGCTAAGCAAAATGAATCAGTCAGAGAAAAACAAATATTACATGATTTCACTTATATGCATAATTTAAGAAACAAAACAGATGAACATAGGGGAAGGGAAGGAAAAATAAGATAACAACAGAAAGGGAGGCAAACCATAAGAGACTCTTAAATACAGACAACAAACTAAGTGAGGGTTGCTGGAGG
The DNA here is from genome assembly GCF_023721935.1 of Panthera uncia. Taxonomy (NCBI): domain Eukaryota; kingdom Metazoa; phylum Chordata; class Mammalia; order Carnivora; family Felidae; genus Panthera; species Panthera uncia. Next base: position 39,514,521 of record NC_064818.1, on the reverse strand, counting down.
GGAGATTAGTGGGGGGATGGGCTAAATGGGTGCTGGGCTTTAAGGAGAGCACTTGTTGGGATGAATCACTGGGTTCTACTCCTGAAACCAATACTACACTGTATGTTAACTAACTTGGATTTAAATAAATAAATTTTTTAAAAAGAAGGAATTTTTAAATATTAAAGATCTGTATGAATACATTAGGTTTGAAAGAGATAAAACCATTTTTAATTTTAAAAATTTTAATTAAAAAAATTCTTTAGGGGTGCCTGAGTGATTCAGTTGGTTAAGCATGTGACTTCAGCTCAGGTCATGATCTCCCAGTTCGTGAGTTCAAGCCCCACATGGGGCTCTGTGCTGACAGCTCAGAGCCTGGATCCCACTTCAAATTCTGGGTCTCCCTCTCTCTGTTCCTCCCCTGCTCACACTCTGTCTCGCTGTCTCTCTCTCAAAAATAAAGGATAAATAAATTTAATTCTTTATATTAAATTCCACTTTATGATAATTCCAGATTTGCAGAAAAGTTGCAAATATACTACACAGAATGCTTACATACTCTTCATCCTGCTTCCCCTAAAGTTAACATCTTCCATGGCACAATTATCAAACCCAGACAACTTACACTGGTGCAATACTGGTCACTAAACTACAGATCTTATTCAGGTATTGCCAGTACTTTCACTACATCCTTTTTTTCTGTTCCAGAATTCAATTCAAGATAGCACACTGCACGTACTCAGCATGTCTCCTTGGTCTCCACCAGTGTTTGTCTGTTTTTCCTAACCAAGATCGCCATTTCTTTTGATGTAAAAATAGTCAAATATTACCAATGTCACACAGCTCAACCGAATGGTATTAACGTTGCTGAAAGTCCCAATAGTTTGTTTGCCATCTCTGTGACTGTGCGGTCATGTTCAGCATGACATCCATCAGCAAGCAGCAGGAGAGCACAGTGCCTGTGGTCAGGGGCACACACGCCAGACTCATCACTAAACAGTTCCGTGACTTTGGACAATTTCATTAACATCTCTTTCCTTAGTGTTTCATCTGTAATGCAGCCCTCCCCATCCACTGGATTGTTGTGAGGACCTAATGAGATAATATTTGGAAAGCATTTAGCACACTGCCTGGCACATAAAAGTACCTGCTGTTGCGACTTGTCTTCGTGGATGCCTTACGTTCTCTATACTACTGTTTTACCAAGTCCCTCTGAAATTCATTCACTGCATGAAAATCTTGGTAAATATCAGCAAATCAAGTAGTGATTTGTGTTTCAGAAAGAACATACTGGAGGTAACATGCAGGAGGAACAGGAACAGCCTCAGGTGAGAAAAAGGAGTCAGGCATATCATTTCATCAACCTTCACACAGGCATCACAGAATACGACTATGCAGAACAGTCGTTAAAACTTGTTCAAGCAATGCCCCTTCCATAATGAGGCTGTGCTATCAATGGAATATGCATTCATGGCAAAGAGAACACTGCTCATGGCCCAGCAAATTTCAGATTACCATAGTTACAGCTGGTGACACTGTGGTGCTACTTCAGCATGATCACTTGAGATTTTCCACCATTGGGTGACCTTCAGAAGCCACCTAAATGTGTATGCTCCATAAATAATAGATGTGTCATAATTCATTAGCAGTTCATAGCAGGCTTTAGTCCTCATTAATGAAGAAGCACAATTTAACAAAGAAATGTGCAAATTATCAACTATTTAAGAAAATACTTGATAAACATCTTCACCAAATTACATTTAATTTTGCTATTTAAACTGCCTCCTGTGGAGTTTAACTACACCATCAAAAACAGCTATGCCTATAAAATCTGAAACAAAGGCAGTAACATTTCTGCCTGATTCTTATGGTGCCTGTATCCTCAATTTCCTTGAAAAGAAATGGCCCCACAGTTTACACATTTCTAGAGGCTTTTTCTCTGTTTGGTCGACAAACTCTCTTCTCATAAAAAATAATAATAATAAATGAAAAAAGAGAGGGTAGGCTAGACATTCTTACATTTGCATAATTTTGATGAATAACCTTACACTACTTGGATCCGTACAAAAGGATTGTTAAAAAGATGATTTGTGATTACATAATCACAAAACGTATTGATCACTAGGAGCCAGCCTAAGTTCATTACCAGTTAGTCTGTACTGGTAGATTGAGGAATGTTACAGCCAGATATTGTATTGATTTCATCAAGGAATTTAATAGAGACTCTCATTATATATTCAGTAATAAAAAGGAATAAATGTGGGCCATGGGATGGTATGCTAGGTAAATTCGCAGCTGGATGAAAGCAAAGAGAGTTCATAGTTGGTTATTTATCAACCAAAAGGACAGACCTAGATGAGGACCCACGATTCCTGTGGACCTTGTCGCGATCCAGATGACAGAGTTTCAGGGAGCCTCAGAGGAAGGCACAGAGGGCCCTTCTAATGCAATTCATTGATGAACTGCCACGAAGGCAGACACACAGCTCTGGTTCATATTTGTATCCAAGCCAAATGAGAATATTTATGAGGGATAATATATAATCTAGCTTTGGAATTGTCACAATGTAAACCAAGTTTTCAAAGATACAATAAGAAAGACCTGGTTGAAGAAGAGATTTTCAGAATAAGCCTTGGGATTCATAAACAATATAAGCTACTTAGGTGGAAAAATGTCCAAGAAGGTAAATTCCAGTACAAGCTTTCTGAATAAAGTCTGATATTCAGACCCAGAGAGGTAAAGATCTCATTTCCCTCTTCTGGAGAGATCACATCCCATTCAAAGGAGCGCATCCACATTTGGTGACATGTTTTTAAAACTTACGATTTTTAGGGGCACCTGGGTGACTCAGTTGGTTAAGTGTCTGACTTTAGCTCAGGTCATGATCTCACGGTTCATGAATTTGAGCCCTGTGTCGGGCTCTGTGCTGACAGGTCAGAGCCTGGAGCCTGCTTCAGATTTTGGGTCTTCCTTTCTCTCTGCCCCCCACCAACGTGCTCTCTCTTTCTTTCTCAAAAATAAAATAAACATTAAAAATTTTTAATAGAAAAAAACTTGTGATTTTCAATTAATTTTAGATTCACTGAAAAGTTGCAGGAGCAGAGAATTCTCACAAATCTCTTCACCCAGTTTCCCTCTGTTAACATCTTACATCACCCCACAAGAATGACCAAAACTAAATATTTAACATTGACACAATTCTATCAAAGAAACTAAAGATATTTTTTTAAAAAGATTTTGTTGGTTTTCCAAAAATGTCCTTTTTCTTGGGAACAACATCTTAAGATAAATATTAACAAATTGTGACACAGTCAGAATAGGGCCATCAAGAAGTCAAAGAATCTGGGAACCAGGTAAGTGAGGAATATTGAGAGTAGCACTTTTTCTTCTTTTCTTTATCCAAGCTTATTCCCCTGGTGAGCCTGGTCTAATGGTTTTCAATATCAACTATATTCTGATGACTCCAATGTTTACGTCTCCAGCCCAGAACTCTCCCCTAAATTCCAAATGCCTATACACAATTACCCTTATGACATCTCCATTGGGACGTCTAATGAATATCTCAGACTGAAGATGTCTGTGGGACAGAAATCCTCATCTAGTCACAGTGTTGTTCCTGCAGTCTCCCCATCCCTCCAGTTCCTCTTTGACTGCTTTCCCTCTTCCTTACTTCAGATCATATTCACAAGAAAATCTTGCTTGCTTTCCTTTACCTTTAAAATTTTTTGTTCATTTATTTTGAGAGAGAAAGAGAGAGAGAAAGAACAAGCAGGGAGGGGCAGAAAGAGAAGAAGACACAGAATCCGAAGCAGGTTCCAGGCTCTGAGCTGTCAGCAAAGAGCACGATGTGGGGCTTGAACTCACCCACTGCAAGATCATGACCTGAGCTGAAGTCAGACACTTAACCAACTGAGCCACCCAGGGTCCCCTTTCCTTTATTTTTTTAATTAATTAATTATTGAGAGAGAGCAGGAGAGGGGCAGAGAGAGAGGGAGAGAGAATTTTAAGCAGGCTCCATGCCCAGCACAGAGCCCATTGCAGGGGTCTATCTCACGACTGTGAGATCATGATCTGAGCCAAAATCAAGAGTTGGACGCTTAACCAACAGAGCCAACCAGGCAACCCTGCTTTCCTTTAAAAACATAGACAGGATCTGCCCACTTTCCACTTTTCACATATCCACCATTTTGTCTATCCCTCACCCATTGGAATAGCCTCCTTTCTGGTCTCTGTGTTTCCATTCTTGCCTCTCCCTGCTCTCCCTGCCTCTCTCAGCATCAACTGTGATCAGGAGATATTTTCTATCTCTCTAATCAAACTCTCAAATGGCTTCTGATCTCACTCTAAGTAAAAGCTAAAATACTTGACTGACTTCAAAGTTCAAACAATTTAGTCTCCTGTTATCTCTCTGACATCATCTGGTATCCTCCCCACGTTCACGTCATACAACAATGCCATATCTTTGCTATTTCTCATTAGGCACAATCTTATCTCAAGGACTTTTCATTTGCTTTTCCCTCTGCCTGATATATACTTACCCCAGCTATTCATATCACTGACTCAATCATAACCTTCTCATTTTAGCAAATTGAGGTCAATCCTGGCCTTGGTACTCAACTTACAACCTCTTTTTCACCTCCCCAGCATTTATCTCTGCAGCACTTATGACCATCAAATAGATATACTTGACCTGTTTTGTTCATTGTTTTGGAGGCAGAGATTTTGACCACTTTGTTCACTGCTATTTCTCCAGCACCAAGTGTACTCACCAAAGATCAGTTAAATGAATGAATCAAAGAATCACTGTGATTAAGAACACTCATTCTAGAATCAGACTGCAGGGTTCAAATGTCAATGTGACTGCTTACAAGGTCTTGGACAAATCACTCAGCTTTCCTGTGCCCCAGTTTCTATACTTGATACACGGGCATGGGAGTAATCCCTAACCTGCAGACTAGTTGCAATGTGACAATTAATTGTTGTCAGTTAAATGTAATAATTTGTGGAAATTATATAATTTTTATATAACCTTTTGCCTTTCCTGAGGACTTTTCCAATTAGCACTCATGTCCTTGTAGCTCAAGCTTGCTTCCTGGAAGGAAAAGCTCTGTGCCTCAAATCTCTACCTAATTCCATGGAAACTTAACTCTCAAAGAACTGATGTCAGAAAAAAAAAATTGACCACATTACAAATCTTCCAACATTAGGGACTGATATAAATGATTCGTTTATTTCAGAAAGGTTTGTTAGTCCCATCTCCGTGCCAGTTTCTACGGCGTGTGCACGGCATATACTGTGGCAACTAAAACTCATTCCTCGCCCATACAGACCTTCCTTTTTAGTGGGGGCAACAATGCAGTATGTTAGCCTTCCCAAGGCTTGTTATTAAATCTATATTGTTAGATGGAATCTATGTTGTTAGTATAGCAGGAACTGACTGGGGACAAATATTTGGATCCGAGGCCACTTTGGGTAACTAGATCTGTATCATACCCATCTGCCTCACACCACTCTTCTGCTTGGCCTCCACTAATCCTGAAGCAACCATACATACCATAAGGAGTATCAGAGTACTTCCCTTTTTCTCAGCAATCAGGCCTAGCTAGACCACTACCATTACTATCACTACTGCTATAATTACTTCTCCTATCACAAATACTATTGTCTTCACTATCTTTCAATTACTTACCTAGCTTTTCCTTTAGGATATTAACATAAATGGCCTCCAACCCCCTTATGTGTGCTAAGTCTGACAACACTGAGCATATTTTCAATAGTTCTATTCAAACTGAGATACAGGAAGACCAATTTTATTAGCAAATATAGGAAATATTTATATTCAAATTGCCAAATAGAGGAAGGTCGATTTATTAGCAATAACATCTATTAGGAAAAAAGTAGATGAAGGCCAGGAGACAGAGAGGCAGACAGACATCCCGGTGACATTTCAATTTATCTCCTCACAGACTTCCAGCACAATGACACTCAGTCAGCACTCACTCATTCAATCTAGGACACTGAGCAATGACGCTATTTACCAATTCTCCTTAAAATCATCCAAAAGAGCAGATACAGGAAAATTGCTGACATACTAGCATGTATCAGTAATATTTTGCCAAACACCCCTGCCTCTGCCCCTGAAATATCTGTGGAATAAGACTGATATTAACATCACAGACTAGTACAAATCATCTACAATAGCCAGATATCTGAGATTATATACTTACTACTTTGTTGTTCTTTAGTTGGGCAGATAAAATGGCATGGTGCCACATTAAATGGCAAGGCCAAGAAAGACAGATCCAACTTCAGGCAAGAAGCACATGTATAAACACAATCTCTAAAAAGCTAACTGATAAATTAGAGCTCACACATAGTGGGGTCCACTGTGGCAACTGATAAGTTACCCATCACCCCAATTCTTAAGTATTGCTGATATTTACATTTTTGAGCTTTTCTTACTCACCCCTCAATTTGGGAGTTTTCAAAGATTATGGAGAAGATAAATTATGTAACTGTCCACTGACTCTGGTTTTGGTCATATATTATTTTTTATTTTTGATTCTCTCATTTCCCACATGATTTATTCCACTAATCCACTCAACAAGGGAAAGAAGATGGTAACACAGATGGAGAGAGATTTATTAAACACCCATTAAGTGGCTAACTCTGTGTAAGGACAGGGTAAAGGACACACAGTTTAGCCCCTACAATGGTGGAATCTTCTCAAGCTCTGCACCTGCATCTCAGTTCTGGTGAGTAACTGAAGCTACATACTGGCAATGATCATTTCTCTTCTTGGTTTTCCCATCTGTACAAATTTAAAGAATGAATGAGATAGATAATCTGTGCAGAGCACTTAGAATATATAATACCTGCTTACTCAACGGCATGGGCTATTATGCAAAAGTTTGTTTTTGCAATGTTTCATGGTCCTTATAAAAAACATTTTCATTTTATGGTCTTCCCGAGTAGACGTTAATGGTCTTTTCTTTGGACTCCTTAACATGCTGTCATATTTTCTGTATAGGCTAATATTGCTGTGTATGGCCTCGAGTGTTACACCATGTCTATTTCCTTTCACTGTCCCCTATCATGCCCTGTATATCGCCTACGACACAGGGATTCCTTGAATATATGTGGAAGTGAATTGCCACATCAAGTAGGACTATACTGAATTCTAAATTTGTATTTGTACTTGTATCATTTTGTAGAAAGATTATTTTCCTTTATAGCACAGTGCATGTTCTCAAAAACATTTTTGTAGGTCCTTGAATGTAAGCATTTACTTGTGAGTTTTCATGATACAAGTCCAGAGTAAAAGAGCTTAAAAAAAAACAACCCAACTTTATAGATGAATGTGATCAGGATTCTAACAGGAATCTTGGGCTTGGAAATCTAATTTGTATTTGAGGGTCTACAAATAGCAGAGATGGACTGTGGTCCAGGATGGTGAGCCCTCCTGGGTCTTACATAGAGCATCCATACCCTTGGCTTAGCATTACTGGCCCTACATTCCTGCTTTCACAGCTATTTTTCCATCTCCAGTCCACAAGCTTGAGCCTAACTGCTTCTTAGGCTGGCTCACTTGCTTAATGCTGGGTACTCAGCTCCTGACTGACCTTGATTTCCAAAAGACACCAAAGGCCAGGCCCTCTGTTTAATACTTGGTTGCCTTAGGTAACCTTGATAATTAGGCTGAAGTGTTGCTCTACGTGTCAGATTCAGCAGGTTTCAAACTGTCAATGTGAGGCCAGTGGAAATATAATGGACATAGATATGCTTACTAAATCATATGCCCAAATATATGGACCCCAAAAGAACTGACCTTTGTTGGAATGAATATCCCTCAAGTCATAGCTGCCTGGAATCATTCAATTGAAAAGCCATTAAATATGACATTATGCTTTGTGTGCTGGGCACCATGTCTTGGATTTTGTGTCAATATGGAGTACTCAAGGGAATTCTGGATATCTCTTCCTTCCTGCATATCAATGTTGTTGATAATGTCTTCCGTATCATTTCAATGGTGTTGTTATTATTTATGTATGTCTACTTCCATGTTGACATATTGATCATGCCTCAAATTGTGTATAAGATGAGGTGGTACAGAGAAAGGGAGATAGATCGACCATTAGATAGGTGAGAAATAGACAGATACACGTATGCATTCATTATAGATGCCTCGAATTTTCTGTAGATGATATAGGACATAAACAAACAACAAATGTCAAATATAACACAAAAGAACTTCCTCTACATATTAGCAAAAGTATCTACTGTTACACTTGGCTTCAAAAACTTATTCCAGCACACTTACTAATCCAATAAAAACAGGACCAAGAAGAACATCATTTGCTCACGCATGCTCCCTCTGACACTCCACAAACTCATGTTAGGGAGAAATTCACAACATGTGACGTTAATGAAGAAACTTATTCAGTCAATTGAATGTTTACTATATCTAGGCAATCTTCTTGATATACACGATGCAAGCAGGTAATAGGTAATCAGGTAAACTCTGGACAACCTTGGTTGTGTTGAAACTATGTTGTGCTTGAACCTACCAGTTCTAAAATGAAAAATGATGAGTTGGTCATAGCCTGTACTACATAATTGTAAAATATCTCCAATATTTTTCTAATAAAAAAACCTATTTCTAATAAATTTATCTTTTACCCACTGAAATATTATCCATATTCTCATAGAGAATATATGTTTTACATTCTTATATATTTCTGTATTACCTTATAATCTTAAGTTACTTATTTACTCATCAGAAACTCTTTATGTTTATAAGTAAATCATAAGATTTCAACATAAATTGTTCAAGATGTAGGATCACCTATTCACACACAAATACAGAGTTAATTGTCTGATATTAAAATGTTTATTTAATGTCAAAATCAATATAAGTAAATTAAGTTAAGCTTACTAAATTCATAACCCTTTATTTTTCATCATTGTTCTTACTGAGCATCAATTCTGACATCTCTACATGTGTACTGTGTGTATATATATATACATGTATATTTATATACTGTGTACTGTGTACAAATATACATGTATATCTAATTGATAGATTTTATACAAATATTATAAAATTATAATCATATAACACATTATCTTTAAAAAGCAATGTCAAGATTTATGTCATTTGTATATTTTGTAGCCATAAAAACATACTTGTTTATTCTATATTTCCTTGTTTACGTATATTTTCAATGCTGCCTACATTTTTTACATGTCATATTTCCATAACATTTCAGAATTTTAATATTATTTCATCTTGTCTAGAGTAGTTTTACTCAAAAAGGATAAGGACACAATTTTCTTGAATTTTTTAAAAATACATTTCAAATGTCTCTCTGATTCCTAAATGATAGCTTAACTAAATATATATTATTTTGTAACCTACTCTTTTCCTCAGAAACATGTAGATGTTTTGTTTTTTTAAAAAATATGTTGAAATGGAGATATTTGAGGCCAGCTCAATTTTTGCTCTACTAAGTGGCTAGTATTTCATGGCCTCACAGCTATAACTTTCTTTAATTTAAGTTTAGTATCCTAACCATGACTCCTGGTGCTGGCCAATATCCTATGTGCAACTATGCCAAACTCTCTCTCACTGATTACAACTAAAATCTCTGGACTGAAATACAAAAGCAAATTACTTCTGAAATGTAAGCAATGGGAGGCAGGTTAGACACAGAAGTCAAAAAATTGCAGAGCAAGCAGTATGGAGGAGAGTTATTTTTCATTTTTCCCCTGCTAACCCTCAGCTTTGACATAGGTCAGGCTGAGCTGAAAAACTGTACAGCAGGTATAGAGAGCAAAAAAAATCAAACCAAAACCTTCAAAACAAACCAAACAGAAGAACCTCCAATCTAGTGATACTGCTGGGTAAGAGGGCACCTGTGAACAAGAGAGTAAATACAAGAATCCATCCTTCCTTCCTTCCTTCCTTCCTTCCTTCCTTCCTTCCTTCTTTCCTTCCTTCCTTTAATTGCCTATTTGTTTTTCTTTCTTCTCTCCTGGACTTATCCCAAGGCAAAAATGCCCTCCTAAAATAATGGCAGTGGCAGCACAGGCATCTAGAAGCCACACAAAAATCCATCTCTCTGGCCTCAAGAACTGAAAGAGGCCCCTGAGAGCTAGAAAGTGTGAGAGGAATTCTAAAGAGAAGAGTTACAGACAAAGATCCCTTAGTTCTGTGTATGAACTGACAAAACTTCTCGGCTCACAGCTAAGTGGAACATGTACATAAAAGACCCAAGGAAGCTAGTAAAGCCTTTGAAAACAGAAAGATGATATAAATACCACCTAAGTCCCAGAATAACCCATGAGTGATATATTTGCAGGGCAGACAAAAATAGCATTAACAAAGTCTTTTGAAACAGAACTGACATTGGACCCGCTGCCCACAGAAGATGACACAAAACTCACAGTATGAACCTAAATAAGTCGATCACCTGCTTAAAAAAGAAAATTCAGCAGGACCCAGAGTCTCCCAATACAATAATCAAAAATGTTTATGACATAATCCTAAATTACTTTAGGATATTTCTTTAGAGATATAAAGAAATATCAGAATCAGATTGCTGAAAACCGAAGACAAAAAAATAATCTTGAAGACAGCCTCAGTGACAGATTATATATAGAGGAAGAACAAATTGTGACTGTGGATTTATCATCAGAAACCATGGAGGCAAGAAGACAATGGAACAATATTTTTAATGTTGTAAGAAAATATCAACCCATGATTCCATATCCAATGAAAATATCCTTTAAGAACAAAGAAAAATGAGATATTCTCAGATAAAGGGAACCTGAGAGAAGTCTTCAAAGCTAAATCTATTCTGAAAGAAGTACAGAAAGAAGTCTATCAGACCAAATGAAATGATACTAGACGAAAGCTTAGAACTTCTAGAATGGAGTGCAACAGAAGTGGTAATTATCAGAATAAATACACTAGGCTGTTTTTCTTTGATTTTTAAAATATGTATTAGTGTGGAAAGTAAAAAATAAAATATCATATGGTGCAAATTTCCATGTAAATTGAAATAATACATATATAAGGCAAAGGAGAAACAAGAGATCTATACTGTTGGAAGGCATCTTGATTTTATTTTCAGTGAAAAAATATTAACTCTTAAGACTATTAAAATTTAATAATTACATTTTAATCCCTAGAATATCTATATAAGTATCTATTTATAATTTAAGTATAATATAAATGAGTACTTTTATTAAACTAGCATCTAAAATATTCAAATAATGCAAAAAATAGCAGGAAAGAGGGAACAGTGAAACAAAGTGCAGGAGAAAAAACAAACTAATGATAACTACTGATAACAGTATGTAAACAATCTAAACACAACAAACAAAAGAAATGGATTCTTAGTTTTTATTGTAAAGAAAGGAAAAGACCCAACTATATGATGTCTTCAAGGAACCCACCTTTAAAATAATAATATACATAGATTAGGGGTGCCTGGGTGGCTCAGTCATTTAAGGTCATGAACTTGCAGTTCATGAGTTCAAGCCCCATATAGGACTCTGTGCTGACAGCTCAAGAGCCTGGAGCCTGCTTAGGATTCTGTGTCTCCCTCTCTCTCTCTGTCCCTCCCCCACTTGCACTCTGTCTCTCTCTCTCTCAAAAATAAACATTAAAAAAATTTTTAATAATATACATAGGTTAAAAGTAAAACAATAAGAAATGTTACACCATGTAAACACAAAGTCAAAGAAAGATGTAATAAAGTAGAATCAAACAAATAAATAAAAATCAAACAAAAATAAAATCAGACAAATTTTATCTTAGAACAGGAAAATTATTAGCTAATACAGGACCATTACTTGGCAATAAAAGGGTCAATTTACCAAGAAGACATTACAATCCCAAATTATATGTACCTAAGACAGACCTCAAAACAGATCAAAAACTTATAGAAAAGAGAAAATCAATTAAATCAAAAGCTGGTTCAAGTAAAAAATAGTAAAATTGGTGAAACTCTAGCCAGACAAAGAAGAGACACGTCACAAGTACCAATATCAATAATACAAAGGGAATATCACCAGAAACCATACCAACATTAAAAGGACAATAAAGAAATTCTAAATATCATTCTTTGCTCATATAGAAAATGTACCAAAGAATTTCCATAGATGGCTTGTATCAATTTCTTGAAAGACAAAGTGACAAAACTCACTAAAAAATAAAGATAATCTGAAGATTCCTATATCTATGAAAGAAACTGAATTTGTGTTAAAATAAAACTTTCCAACAAACAAAACTCCATACCATGATCGCTTCAAGGGAGAATTGTACTGAAGACTGAACAAAATATTTAAAGAATAAATAATATTAATTCTACATAATCTCTTCCAAAACACTTCTCAATTCATTTTGTGAGGCCAGAAAAACCCTGATAATATAACCAGACAAGCATTATAACAGAAGAAAAAGACAGAACAATGTCCCCAATGAATACAAACACAAAAATGTACGACAAATATTTGCAAAACAAAAGCAGTAATAAATATGATGGTAATACTTCATACCATGTATAGTTTATAGTTATAGCAAATCGTGAAAATTCAAAGATGATTTAATATTATAAAGCCAATCAATATACTTTACTATAGTAAGAAACTAAATAAAGTCATGATAATATCAACATGTCAGAAAACACATTTGATATCCATTCATGACAAAATCTTAGAAAACTAGAAAAGAAAGGGATTTTCTTAATCTGATAATGGGGATCTGACAAAAAAAAACAAAAACAAAAACTAAAGCTACTATTATATTTAAGTGTGAAGAAGTGAATGGTTTCACATAAGTTCAAGGAAAAAGAAAGGAAGACCACTCTCATGATATCTATTCAACATCATAACTGAAGTCCTAGCCAAAGCAATACATCAAGATAAAAGGGGGGAAAAAAACAAAAAAGTGGAGAGAAAGAGGTTTTTACCCTATTCATACAAGAAAATTTGTCTCTATAAGAAATCCCAAGGAATCTATTTAAAAAAATTGAAATAAAATAAAAAGCTACTAGAATTAATATATGAGTATAGGACACCTACAGGGTTATGCAAATAAAAGGTTGTATTTCTACACATTATCAATGAAAAATTGGAAACAAAAATATTTAGTAGCATTCACAGAATTACTGCCAAAATTAAAATTCTTAGGTATCAACCTAAAAAAAATACTTTCAAGATCTATATGCTGAAAATGGCAAAATGCTGGTAATAGAAATTAAAGAAGACCTAAATACATGGGGAGACATACCATGTTAATGGACCAGGAGACAGCATTAATAAGAATCAATCTTCCTAAAAGCTAATCTATAGATACTACATGCCAATCAAAATGTCAGAAAGTTTGTTGTAGATGTCAACAAGGTTATTCTAAAATTTTGATGAAAAGTCAAAGAAATGAGAATAGCCAAAATGATTTCTAAACACAGTTGGAAAGCTCACAATACTTATTTCCAAGACTACTATAAAGATGCCGTATAAATACAGTGCGGTATTAGCAAAAGTATAGATTTATAGATCCACAGGTCTGAGAAGAGTCCAGAAACAAACCTACATGTTTATAGTCAATAATTTTTTTTTTTCTGCAGAGGCATTGAATAAATTATGTTGGAACGCTCAGTCACTAAAAAAAGCGAGTCTTGACCAAATAACTCAAAATTGGTCATAGATCCAAATGTGAAATGTACTATTATAAACTATTAGGGGAAAAAAAGAGAAAGAGAAAATCTTTATGACCTGGGGATTGGCAAAGAATTCTTACACATAACACCAAAATGATAATCCATGAAAGAAAAGAATAAATCAGACCTCATCAAAATGTAAAACTTTGCTCTGCCAAAGACAGTGTCAACACACAAAAACATAAACAAATTAAAAAAAAAAGTCAAGCCACAGACAAGGAGACATATTTACAAATCATGTATGTGACAAAGGACATACATCTAAAATATATAACTGTTGGGGGGGCACCTGGGTGGCTCAGTTGGTTAAGTGTCCGACTTCGGCTCAGGTCATGATCTCACAGTTTGTGAGTTCGAGCCCTGCATCGGGCTCTGTGCTGACAGCTCAGAGCCTGGAGCATGCTTTGGATTCTGTGTCTCCCTCTCTGTCTGCCCCTCCCCTGCTCATGCTCTGTCTCCCTCTGTCTCAAAAATAAATAAAACTTTTAATTTTTAAAAAAAATAAAATAAAATAAAATATATAACTGTTGGGAGATGATTCTCCTGAATATTTTCACATTTCTACATAGTCCAGGATTCTTGTCTATCTGTCTGTCTGTCTCACTCTCTCTCTCTCTCTCCCATTCTGCTCTCTTGCTCTTGTTCTCACTCTCTCTTTTGCCCTGGAGGAAAGGATTGACTAATGTGCCAGCAGCAACTATATGTTATGAATCTCATTACTTTGAACTTCCTCTTCTGTGATGCACCACTCCCATACTCATACTGCACGTACAGGGCAAAACCTGACTCTCACCTCATGCCTTGGAGGCTCAAGGAACCTGATTTGAGATGCTGTTCTGGTTACCTTTGTCAAGAGTAATAAACTGCTCTTCTGATCCAGAAAGCCTCATATCCCTTGTCAGAATATCTATATTCTGTGGCAGACTAATCTCTGGGCTTGCAAGCATGGTAAAATCTCAGTCTCAGACTTAATAAAGAACTCTCAAAGCTAAAATGATAGGGGCACCTGGGTGGCACAGTCAGTTAACCGTCCGACTGCAGCTCAGATTATGATCTCAAGGTCTATGAGCCCCGTGTCGGGCTCTGTGCTGACAGCTCAGAGCCTGGAGCCTGCTTCAGATTCTCTCTCCTTCTGCACCTCCCCCACTCACGCGCTCTCTCTCTCTCTCTCTCTCTCAAAATATAAATAAACATTAAAAATTTAAAAAAACAACAAAATGATAAAAAAAAAACAAATGACTCAATTTTTTAAATGGGAAAAAAATGTTAACAGATACTTCAAAAGAAGATATACTGACTTCAAAGAAGCACAAGAAAATATTTTCAGGAACCTTAGTCATTTAGGGAAATGTTTATTAAAATCATAAGATATGACTAAATACTTATTAGAATGGCTAAAATTAAACAAACAAAAGTATCTCATAATACCAAATGCAATAAAAAACATGAAGAAACAGGAACTCTTATTCATGGGTGGTGCTAATGTAAAATGGTACAGCCACCATGGAAAAAAGTTTGGCAGTTTCTTATGAAGTTACACATAGATATACCATATAATCCAATAATCCCACTCCTAGGTGTTTAAGATAAATGAAAATGTATGTGTGTTCACACAAATATCCTGTATGGCTAATGCATATAGAAGATTAATAGATACATATATATATATATATATATATATGTACGTATATATATATACACACACACACATATATATTACACACTCTAAATATGTAAATGTATTTCTTAGACATAACACATGTTACATATATACATATAACAAATCATGTATCTGACAAAGGACATACATCTAAAATATGTAACTGTTGGGAGAAAATTCTCCTGAATATTTTCACATTTCTACATAGTCTAGGATTCCTGTCTGTCTGTCTCTGTCTCTCTCTCTCTCCTATAAATATTAGAGAGAGAGAGAGGGAAAGAATCTAGAAAATAAAATATTGAGGGTCAAGACAATGGTGAGCCAATATAAGGAATCTGTTGTCTGTGAAATAGAAAAGCCTACACAAGATTTTTTTGTTCCTTCAGCTGAGACAGCAGAAGAGATGATTTAACATACACATGTTGCATTCAGCCACAATTGAGAACAGGACTATTCCAGAATGTCATAGGTTTGAAACAAAGGACCAAAAGTGACTGTTTTGGTATGAGCAAGGTGAGTCTCTCAGAGGTGGTCATTGCCACCCATGTCAATGTACATCCTAGAAACACTGAAACAAGCTGTAGACAGTAGCTATGCACTCCAACAATTTGTACTGGCATTCCTGGCCCCGGCTTTTCTTATCTCTGCCCCAATGGCTTCTGCGGATGGACAAGCTAGTGGATTGCTTGGACCTGTGCCTCATCTTTCTTTTTTGTCACTTCAGCCTGCACATTCACTTCTTCCTTCACTTAACTCTCATGGTGCCAAAGGTTTCCAAGAAGATGCCGCTTAAAGCCAAGAGCAGCTTACACATGAAATTTAAAAGCAGTTTAGGGTATGATAGAATAAATCCTGATTTATGAGAAGATAATGCCTGATTAGGTTATTTCTTGGACCGCATTAAAAAAGTGCCTGGATGGCTCAGTTCATTAAGCATCCAACTCTTGATTTCGGCTTGGGTCATGATCTCATGGTTCTTGAGTTTAAGCCTGTCATTGGGCTCTGTGCAGACATTGCAGAGCCTACTTGGAATTCATTCTCTGTCTCTGTCTCTCCCTCTCTCTCTCTCTCTCTCTCTCTGCCCCTTCCCTGATTGCAAATGCTCTCTCTCTCTCTCTCTCTCTCTCTCTCTCTCTCTCAAAATAAACAAACTTTAAAAAAATTTACATAAAGTAAAATTCACTTTTAAAATGTGCAGGTCTATGAGTTTTAACAAGTGAATGGAATCCAATAATAAACACCATAGTTTAAATACAATTTCCTTACCCCCAAATTTCTCTCCTGCTACCCCTTTATAGTCATTTCCTTCCCCTTTCTCAATCTCTGGCAACTTTGATATGTCCTTTGTCCCTACAGTTCTGTCTTTCCCAGAATATCATATAACTGAAAGCACACCTACCATATGTAATCATTTGAGTCTGGTTTCATTCACTCAACATAATGCATCTGAAATTTATCTATGTGTTTATCATTATGTCTTCATTTTATTTCTGGGTAGTAAACAGTGGTATCCTTGTTTCATAGTTTGTTTACCTGTTCCCTAGTTGAAGGACATTTAGATTATTTCCTATTTCTAGACTCTCTCCTTCTCTCCCTATTTTATGACATAATGCATGTAGTTCCTGTATCTCTCTTCTTATTTGTATATGAGACTTACTTCTTGTCCCAAATAGCTACATTTAGAGAACTGACAATTACTTGTGGGTTCCTCAGGTTGAAGTGCTCAGTTCATGGTAAACTCATTGTTAGCTAGAATACCTTGGTTCTGTTCCCTTTCTGAGAATGTGTTTAATATGTTGTTCTGGATTGATTCTGCTTAGGGGTGAGAGGTAGCCTATTCCCACAAAGGGAAGAGTTCATATTCCTCCAGTTTTGTAAGCTTTGGAAAAATTGCATCACAGAGAATTACCTCTGGTTCCAATTTTCATTTCACTAGTCTTTCACAGCAAATTGTTCAAGTCAGATTGGAATACCATTCAGTTCACTTCACTTCAAACTTGGGAATATTGGTGAGAATTCTCAGACTGAAGTGGACTTCAGAAGCAGTACGGTGAGAAATGGGATTGATGTCATACAGTGTCTCAACCTTCTATTTGTTCCCTTGATCAGCAATTTTTGATGTTTATAGCCCTGTACTGTGTCACTAGCTACCCACCCCCAGAACACACACGTGCACACACACACACACACACACACACACACACACACACTTTTTAAAATTTAGCTGATGGTTGTAATGTTTAGGTGGGATTTTTGTATCTTAAAGGGGAGCAAATTTTGCCACCCCAAGATAGGCCTCATAGGCACATTAATTAATTATCTTAAGCTAGTTATTTTAAGTAACTTCAAAAGAAGCTCTGAAAACTGAGTAGAAGTACCCTTTTGTAAGAGACACTTAACATTTATAAGAGAAATCTCCAATTGTTAAGGGTGTTTCCCTCTAGCACCAGAAAGAGAAGGCTAATTCTAAATCTCTAGAAACTCTTATCAGTGGAGAAGACCAGGACTTAAATCTGCATGACCTTACCCTGCTTACTGCGCTTTTCCTGGTAACCGCCCATAACTGACTTCCTATCCCTAATACCTTCTTTTATATCTAGCTAAAGATAGTATCTACTGAAGATGCCTTCAGCCACTTCAGGAATCACTCAGTTTTCCTGGGTCTTTCCCATGTATACACGAGGTACCAATGTTATTATATTTGTTTGGTTTTTTCCCTCTTAATGTGCCTTATATCAATTTAATTATTAGACCATCCAAAGAACCTAGAAGGGAAGATGGGAAAGCGTTTCCCCCCCAACAATTTCTTGTTCTCATTTTATTAGCAATTAGGTGAAGAGGATATTGTGACCTGGCTTCCCGACATCATCTTTGAAAATGAAATGCTTCTGAAAAAATTTCTGACATCAGTTGGAAAAAAGTAAAATAAAATATAAGGACATCATGAACCTACAAATCTCATAAAAAGACAATATCCTTCTAATTTCATGCTTTTATTTTATAGACATATTTAATCAAATGATGTCTACAATATCCATTAATGACTCTCAAAGTCTATTTCAATAGGAACAGAAAAGACCAAGTGAAATGTTTCACTGTCAGCAAATCTGAGTAATAATACTTTATGTTTGTGCAGCATTTGCAAGGAGTTTAAAAAGCAGAGGGTTAATTAATTTCTCTTTGTTATCCAAGGAGAGGCTTTAAATTCTAAGTGACACTTGGCTTTTCTGGAATTTCAATGGCATTGAAGTAATTTCCACAATTGGTTGTCTCAAACCAAGAACAGTCTAACAGAGAGGTTAGGGCATATCAGTAGCTAATGCCAAGAAACATTTCTCTACTCCCAAAACATCTCCGCTGATATGTTCTATCACCTGGACAATGTCATTGAAGACTGGCTCATATTTCATAAGCCACACCCATGTTAAAATGTTCTATTGAGTGACAGAACTGAAAACCGAGGGTGAGGATTCCTAAATGACAAAATTCTGTGCCTTATGGTGTTTATACATGCATTATTTCATACAAGTAGTGGGGTCATTTTGAGAGACACCAGACCTGGCAAAGGAGTACTGAGTGGAATTCAAGTGAGAATCAAGAGCACAAGGAAGCTGCCTTCGTCTATTTCCTTTTGTCAGCAGTTTTCTATAATGCCACAATTATACGTCCGTAGTTTAGGCTAATTAAATTTTATTAAGCTCAAAATTACTGAGTTACTTTCCACTTTCATTGCAATTTCTAATTCACCCAAATTTGAAAGATTGGCACCTGACGTGTAAGATTCAGAACGTAGAAGGGTCCAAAAAAGTTTGAGTACATGAGTCTACAGTTTCATGAATACCAGCTAAATAAAATGATAGGTTTTGTTCAGGTTGTCAGACGCAATACACCAAGTTGTCAAGGGGACTCCACTGGACTCATGAGCTGCACATTGGGTCAGATAGAATGATGAGGATAATATTAGTAAATACCTCAGAGTGTATCAATGAAACAACATGTGTAAAGCATGGGGGCCTGGTGCGCATGGAAAGCAATTAATACATGTTAGACCTCGTCACAAACAGTGAAGGCTCTAAGATTTTAATCTCATTGCAATCTAACAAATTAACCTAGCAGTTTAATAGATACAGGCAGAAGACAGACTTCTGGGACTCTGTTACACAAAGGCACAGCACATAGCATAAGCTTCAAGTATGCGCTGGTTCCAAGTCCCATGGGGGCAACCCCAAGCAGCCTAGATGCTGCACGTATATAGGCTAGTGTCAAGGCTAAGGATCCCAATTTGGGGGACTTGAATTTTTCCTTAAAACTGAGCTATAAGCAAATCTGCTTGACCTTTGCTCTAGAGGGATAAGTTATCTTTAATATACTGGACAGTAACAAACCTGCAATCCACTGTTAAGGGGGACATCTTTCTCCTCTAAGGTTATTTGCTCCACAAACATCCTTAATAATATAATCCAGAACAAAATTTGTCAGCACTTCTGTTCACCAGAGATGCACAAGTACAAGAGACCCACATAAAATTATATCCCAACAGACCTAATTAAGACATGTCTATTGGTATGAATAAATTTAGGGACTCCAACTCAAAGTACATTGTGAAGGAAACAGAATCATGAGTGACTAAAGATTGGGAATGCTGGTTGCATGGAACAGGGGTTCAGCTTTGTCATTTTAGGCTAGTATGGAGCTTATGACTGAAAGTTAAGTGAGTGTGTGTGTGTGTGTGTGTATCTGTGTGCACACATGTACACATCTGGTTAGAGAAGAAATGATGGATTATTAACATGTATAGATAGCCCATTAGGTAGCAGGCACTACATTAGGCAATTTGGCATAGCAGTTAAGAGCCAAAGGCTTTGAAGTCAGACACACTCGGTGTACATTAGGCCTCTGCCACTTACTAGCTGTGTGACAACAGGCGAGATACTTGAGAGCTCTGAGACTCTGTGTCTTTAGGTGAAAATGGAAATAATGATGGAACCTTCTTTATAGTATCAGTGTGGGAGTTAAACCAGATCATGCATGTCCCGCATTCATTCAGCCTGGCATACAGCAAGCGTCAAAGAAATGTTAACTATTGTGATCATTTATCTTTCCTCACAAAAATGTCTGACAATCCTTGTTATTACCATTTTCATCCTTGAAAATCCATCGCTTAGTAAAAATCAGCAACTAGTCTTAGGTTACATGGTTATAAATGCCAAAG
Organism: Panthera uncia; assembly: GCF_023721935.1. NCBI lineage: Eukaryota > Metazoa > Chordata > Mammalia > Carnivora > Felidae > Panthera > Panthera uncia. Next base: position 39,493,943 of record NC_064818.1, on the reverse strand, counting down.
CTGAGACTTTAGCCACATCTGACTCTAAAACTCTTTGTACTGCAAAAGTGTACCTTCTCTTAAGAGGGAAAGGTGGGAATCTTTGTAACTAAACAGGAAGTATTGCTTTTCTTGTCTTTTCTATACTAGTATGTAATGCAAAATAAATAAGTAAATAAAATTCATAAATATATAAACATAAACCCAGAGAGACATTCTATGATGCTTTTAAATCTCAAATCAAATGTTATTTCTGCCATCTTATTGGATTCCCAATTCAGATAAGCCTTGTTTTGCCCTGATTTACCATTACTGGATATTTAACTCCATTCTAGGTATGTGCTCTTGAGATGGTTGAAATCCCTTTCAGGCAGTCTGCTGGTGCACTCCATACCAACGTATGTCAGCAGCATACTGTCAATATTCTGCTGGGGCACCGGATTCTAATCCTAACAGAGTGACTAGTGTTTCATTAAACACAATGGAATTCACCTGTTTTTCAGCTTCTGCTGTTGGCATGTTTTCTTCATATTTCCTTCTACTTTTCTCAAATTTAGTAAAATCTGAAAATGTATTCTTAATCCACAGAAGATCTGCATCACAACCAATTACATAAAAAGCAGCAAATGGAGAGGTGCCAAAGAGGCTTTTATATTATTCCCTTCACACGGGAACTTCCTGATAGCTATTAACAATAAAATAGTATGGTCTAATTAAAAATATTTTCTCGGGGCGCCTGGGTGGCTCAGTCGGTTAGGCGTCCAACTTCGGCTCAGGTCATGATCTCACGGTTCGTGGGTTTGAGCCCCATGTCAGGCTCTGTGCTGATGGCTCAGAGCCTGGAGCCTGCTTCTGATTCTGTGTCTCCCTCTCTCTCTGCACCACCCCTGCTCACACTGTCTCTCTCTCTCAAAAATAAATAAATGTAAAAAAAATTTTTTTTTTAATATTTTCTCAAGGCACCTGGGTGGCTCAGTCAGTTAATAAGAATCCAACTTCAGTTCAGGACATGAACTCACGGCTCGTGGGTTCGAGCCCTGCATCTGGCCCTCCGCTCTCAGGGCAGAGCCTGCTTCGGATCCTCTGTTTCCCTCTCTCTCCACCCACCTCTCAAAAATAAATAAACATGAAAAAAAATTAAAAGTGTTTTCTCAGATACTAACCCAATCTCACTGGAACTATGTATTCTTTTCATACCTGCACACTCTGTTGATGTTCTCAACAAAAAATACAATACTCTTATAAGCCATAGCAAATTAGGTGGACAGGACAAGGCAGCAATCTAGATAGTAATACCGTATGTTTGTAAAAGCCTGTAGCAGGACAATACTGCAATATATTATGGAATGTCAACAAGAGAAGCCTACCTGTCTTTCATGTATTTACAATCAGAGATCTTTTAACAGGAAATGTGACCCTGTCAGTTTCAAGCTCATTAGGCAATGTAGGAAGGAAAAGAAGACAATGGAAGGAATGACTTACCCATGATCACAGAGCTGAGGAAGGATCTCTGTCAATGCCAGAATCTAGAAGCTTTGACCAATTTCATCTTAATAGTAATGCTTGTTTTGGAAAAGGCCGCAAAATAATTGCCCATATTCTCTCGTATTATGGAGAAAATTCTTGTAAAAGAAGGTCTGCAAGGTTCAAATCCATACATCTTCAGTTCTGCATACCTTTTTCCAAAGGTCCGATCAATAAGACATGGAATCAATTTGCAGCTTGATCATTTCAAAAAGAACTCGATGGTGAAAGGAAACAAACAAACAAAAACCCTAAGAAATATTCAACTGGTTTATTAAAGAACCAAAAGAGGTCACTAGATGGAGAGTTTCCATGACAACTGGCAGGCAAAAATGAACAAAGGGTTCCTCCTGGCTATCTCATTGAACTGTGAATTAGGCACACCACTCCACCTCCAGCCCACTCTCTCCTCTCTGGCTCTCCTTCCCTCCACTGACAGCCTAACTTCCTCTAGATCCATCTTTGTGTCATGTAAAGGAATAACCTCTGAGAGGGAGAATGTAAGGGAAGCACGGGTTGCCTTACACCAGCAGGTATAATCAATAAAAATACTGAAGCGAAACAAGCAGCCACTGCTTTGTGGGGTTTAAAAGGGCAAGAGGCAAAGCACTAACATAAAAGATACAAGAAATTCGGTGTTTTAATGGAAATTGTGTCTCTTCTTTACGTACTGATTTTGTACTTAGTGCTAGCATGATCCTTAACATAATACGAAACAGGAAAGGCTTCTTCCAGCACTAACTCCTTTGCCCATGGCCCACTAAAAAGTCTAAAACATTAACTTTGACTTACTGTGATTAGATTTGAAAGAAGTCCTGGGAAAATAATCCAGGACCCCAAATCTGAATCATATATCATTTGACATTTTGTTTTTACTTTATTCTTAAAAAAAAGAAGTCTCTTGTGGCTTTTAAATTGAGCATGCATTAGGAAAGGATGATAATTAGTGCTGAGTCTGACTGATTATGGCAAAGGTGTAAATATTTCAAGGGCATATTATAAGCAAAATGCTGACACTGCGATTTAGACTCATTTCAAGCCAGAAAGTTAAGTCTGTTTATGACTAAAATTAAAATAAACAGCAAATCATATCTGTGAGGACAACATACATAGAATAAACAATTGTACTGGGGAAAAGTCAAAAGCGGCCAGTCACAGCTTCCTACTTCACGTCTTCAGTGTCTGTTAAACACCTAACAGAGGCAGATAAAGTTTCCAAATTTCAAATAGTCACACACAAAGAAATTTGTTCTTCCCTGATCTGATTCTCATCTCCTCTGTTTAGCGACACAGCCTGTGCATTCAAAATCCACAGGAACTCTTTTGCACTTGGAAAGAAATGCCAAATTACTTACATCAACAGAGTACTCAAGTTATGCATGAAGGGTTTTCAATTCTCACAACACAGACAAACGTTATCTCTACAAATCTGGACACCATTTAGAAAACAGAAGATACCGCACTTACATCAATAGTTTGCTGTTGGGCTATAGATGCATTAATTTTTCAACATATCAACACATGAAGAAAGTACAATTGTGTTACTGAACCAAAGAGATACAGATGATCTCCGCTGAGTTACTGATTAGGAGTCTCAGTGACAACTGATGCAAATCACAGTCCAAAGACGACTTAAGCAAATAGAAGAACATGAGAAAGGAGACAAAGGAGAAAGAGAAGGATAGACGGAGGAGGAAAAGCAGGAAGAAGAGGAGAAGGAGGTAGAGAAAAAGAAGAATATATTGGTTCATATGAGCGGGGAAAGACAGCAGTAGAGAGTAGTAAGGCTTTGAAAAGGCAAAGCAGAGGCAGGTACCAAGCCACCATCTTGAATCAGTTTCTCCCCATCACTATGCTGTTTTCATCACAGCCGCTGTGGAAAAACAAGACAAGGGCGGGGTCTCCAGACTCTGCCTACTCAGAGGTTTTTGGTGTGCTGGGAAGTTTACAAATCTTCTCACACATTCCAAGAAAAATTTCATTCCTTTTCATTGTGTCTGACTGGGTTCTATACCTAGTTCTACACCAATCAATATGGCCTTGGAAATATGATGTGGTAACTGGCTTAGGCCTGGAGTGGGGGATAAATTTGAGAAAATCATGAAGGCCTCTGGAGTAGCTGCAATTATAGATTATCTCTGAGAGGTGAGAAAATGTTAGGATTTAGAGAAAACTTTCCTAATTTTAATTATTATGTATTTCATATCATATTTCATAATCTCCCTGGTAAATGGTAAATTATTCTTCCGAACTTAGCTATGTGTTGAACGCCAGTTTTTGCACTGCAGAATGCTATGGGCAGAGGGTTGTGGGATAATGTATAAGACACGGTCAATGTTCTAAGGAGTTCACGAAGGGAGACAGGGGGGTCAGATACACATGATACTGAGTCTCCTTACACTGTTAACAGGGCTGTGAAAAGTGTAAAATGAAGTTTACAAACAACATGAAGCTTGGGAGAGGGTGGAGTTTGCACAGTACAAATTTAGGATTTAGCGTGTGATCCTTCAACAAATGCACTGTTAGCTCAGAGATTAGAGAGGACAATAAATCAGCAGATACAACTGTGGTCAGGGAAGGCTTTACACAAGAGGCAGCGCTTTGTGGGGTAGGCAGGTCACTAGCCACCCCCTCAAAAAAGGGATGAGAATAAGAATAAAGCTGAAACACAGACTCGAAACAATCTTTAAAACCCTGATTTAGGTCTTATGTCCATAATGTCTTAATAAGATTGTCAAATAGATTCATTACTTTATTGTAAAACCACAAACCTGTCCTTCTGCCTTAAAGATTAAGTACATCTAACAGTGCTGCTCTTTACAAAGCCATGATGATTATTGCCTAAGTAGCCTTTTTGCTTTGATGAGCCCTCTGTGCCCAAGTGAGGATGAGGAATATCCATCTTGCAAAGGTCATCCTTGCTTATAGACACAGGACCCAAATTGATAGCCCTGCCTTTCACCCATGCTAAGCCTTACACATCCTTCCAGATTCTCCAACCTTCTCCTATTAATATTAATGTCAACAATAACAACACATCTGAGAGAAAGGGGACTGGAAGACAGTGATGACACCAGACATTTCAACCTAAATCTACCAGACTCTGGGATGGACTAATGACTTGATAGTGTCAGTTGTGGGCAAGCCACTCCCCCAAATTCACCCTAATTTCACTTGAGGATAGCAGGAACAAGTTCTATTTTTTTTTTTTTTTCTGCCCAGGATCCAATGCATAATTCAGAGCACCAGGAAGCCACAGCAAGCTGCAGAAATGTACCAAGTCCGCACAGTTTCCTCTCTATCTTTAGAACCACCATGATGATGGTTCTTTCAATTGTGTGAATCAGGGATTATACTGGTTCAAGACCCAGATCAATATGAAGTGCATCTGATTTCAACACTACTGAAAACCAGGTCGGGCTGAAAGAGCAGATAGAAAATAAAAATCAATTTTTGTTTAGCTTTCCTGCTTTGCATGGGCTTTGGCAGAGCAGAGGAGTAGACTTTTAAAAATTGGATTTCAATCTGATTTTCTTCATGTCAAACAGTGAATAAGGTGAGATCTGAGACTTAAAACTGTGAAAATGTCTTCTCCTTTCTGAGAGTATTTGAGATTCTGAGGAAAATATGGATATTATTTTAAATGCCTGGTAGAGACAGTTCAAAAAGAAAAGCTTAAAGTATCCACAGATAAACTCATATTACAAAACCATCTACTTAGAAATTCTGTTACTATGGCACTTTTTGACTATTATAACCAACTTATGCTAAAACTCTTTCAGGTTTAGGTTATGTGCCGTGATTACGTATCAATTACCAAATTCTTCTTCGCTCTCAGTGTGCATTGGTAAACGGAAACTAGTTTGCAGTGACATAGCCTACCTTGTATGACCAGCTGAATCTCTTCGTGGTATTTTTCTAGACTGGGATATTGCAATTTGGAGTATTACAGTGTCCTCCACTATACTTCATGAGGGAACATGATGCATCCTGGTGAAGTGTCTGTTTTGCAAAAGGAAGTTGGACGTTTGTCCTAAGGAATCCTGAAGAAGCAGTATTCTCTTGAGAGGGCAGAAACAATTCAAAGGAAAAGGCTCAGGGTTAAGTTGTGCCCACCAGGGTCCTCTTGGCTACAGGTAGGGCCTTTGTTTCCACCATGGTAACAGTCACGTACAATGAACTGACTTAAATATTTGTTCCTCGTGGTAATCATTTCCTAATGACACCAGTTGTCCAGCACAGCTGGACATGTCCTTCAGTCTGTGTGGTGACTTGGGAACCACCCTTAATGCATGCTTCCACAAAGACTCAAGCAGCAGTGGTGGTAGCATGAACAGAGAAGAACTACTCGGGTAGTAGCAGTAACTGAGTAACTGAGTAGTAACTGAGGTAACTGAGCAGTGACCAGCACTGTTCCCTATGAGTGAAGGGGACAGCCACGTAAAGAAGCAGTGATTTCCTGGAGCTAACTCAGAGTGGAAGTCAGAAAATGGGGAAATGACCTTGACCATGTGGTCCTGGCCTGAGAATGATTAGATACTGACATGTAAGGGATATACTGACCCAGAAATGCGGAAAGTTGAGGGAGATATGGACAAATACAATGAGAATGGTAGATACTTCTAAATCTTGACAAAGGCATTTCACCCAGGGGAAATAGTGCAATAGAAGCATTAAGAAGAAGGATAGAAGTGTGATTCGTGCAGGGTTATCTGTAAGGATAAAAGCAAACAAAACATAGCTCATACGTATCCAAAATTAGAAGAGCGCCTAACTATAGTTCTAAAGTGCACAAGATTATTATAAAGGCTTTGAAACTGGGATGATATCGCTAACACAAGCAAGTTTCTATGATACCATTCTAAACTTGAAAAAAGCACAACACAAGACAGTATGAATTGGAGGATTCTAATGAATGCATGTGAAAAATAATATGCAGAAATGAAAACCATATGTTTTTAATACTGAGTGTGTTATTAATATTATCATACATTTGTCTTTAAATTACAAAAATCGTATAAAGGAGGGGGAGTAAGAAGAAAACAACCTTGCTAAAGCTTGTATGTGTCAAACAGACACTAAAAGTATGTCTGCCCAGTACTTAGATAAATGGGAGCTTTTGGTACATGGAAGGAAACACTCATCTTTCTCCCCAGGTGCAAACAACTGGCAATTACAGAGAAGGGTATGAAGTTATGCAGGCACACAGGCTGGCAACAAGCAAAAGCATCTTCCCTAAATTAGCTCTCATGGCGCCCTTACAATCAACAGAATATTATAGCACGTGAGTATATGATTTACAAACATATAAATAAATAAATATATGCCATGACAAAGTGCCGAAAATATTATACCTACAAGTGTATGGGGGCACCGCCAAAGTCCTCTGAGGCCCCTGATGTCCAGGAATGGATGCAATGCTACTGTAAATAGCCAAATAGTAGCCTCAGATCATGTGTGCAAGCTCTATTTAAGAATGTTATCACGGGGGCTACGTGGGTGGCTCAGTTGGTTAAGCGTCTGACTTCGACTCAAGCCATGATCTCGTAGTTCACTAGTTCCAGACCTGCGTCCAGCTCTGTGCTGACAGCTCAGGGCATGCTTCAGATACTCTGTCCCCCACCCCTCTCTCTGCCCTTTCCCCTGCTCGTGCTCTCTTTCAAAAATAAATAATAAACATTTTAAAAAATGTTATAATCAAGAGAGTGATCATATTAAGACTAACATTTAAAAATATATTTGTGAGGGGGGAAATACATTCATTTTTTCTCTACAATATAAAAAACACCTAAGAGAAGAGAGTAATGCATTTGGAAAAAGTGAGCCAATCAGAGACCTAGGCCCTTCACCTCGAAGGACTTCTTGGGGTCTCCCACTCAGGCCTCTTTTCTTTGGGATACTCACAACTTTTCAGAAAAGCAATAAATCACCCAAAAATTGGTATTTGCAAATTTTTTACTCAAGTAATCACATTCCAGGCCTGCCTTATTCTATGTCTCTAATTTTCCTCAGGGTCACTTTTCATGTAAGTCGCTTCAGCCCCAACTCTACAGTTTCATTTTGATTTTTTTCCCCTCATCTCCAACCTCAGTGTCACACCCTATCTCTCTACCATCCCATTGACCTTATAAGCCCCAAATTCCCAAGGCCTACCCACCTGCTTTCCCACGCTCTATCTAAACCAGAGACCTTAACATTTATCTAGACCTTAACATTTCTTTGACTCCCTAGCCGGGTACTGACCACACCTCAGAGAGTTCTAATACCCTCATTTGCAAAATAACAAGTTTGAAATGGAAGGACTTTCTCGTTAAATATTAGAGATGACGGTGCAAAGGAAAGGCATGACCCAGTATTTTAGAGAGACGGAGCTATGCTTCATGTTTTTTAAGATGTTTCAAATTCCTTAATTTTGCAACACTGTAATCTAGACTAGTGGATGTTTTTCTTAAAACAACAAAGAGGAAAGCAAATCAAGCAGTTCTCATTTCTCTAAAATGGCTAAGCAAATTTTCTGTTAAGCACTTTAAACGGAGGATACAAGCTAAGGATTAAATGAAACAAGAAATATTTGAGTTTTAAAAAGGAGATTTTTGTGTTATACATCAAAAACAAAATCTAAATGATATTTTTTTGTTGTTGTTGCAATTTTGACAAGTAAACCCAGCTCAAAGCGGGAAGACCCTCATTGGAATGAGCCATGTCTTAAATGCATCCAGACAGAGACCATGCCCGGAAATGGACATGCCACCCACCAATGTGCCTGCAACTGCCTAAATCCATCCTTGGTTTTGGTTAGGAGACACACATCTGGGAGTCATTTGTAGACAGCGATGGGTTTCCATCAGGACAACTAGGCATAGATATACTGTGTGCAGCGATTCTTGAGGTTGAGTCTGGGTGTCCATGGTAAAAAGAGTCTGTATTCCTGTTTGACATGGGTTAGCTGCTGAGATGTGGGGTAGGGAGCGAGTAAAGAGAATGTCAAAGGGACTAGCAAGGTTGGTGCCAGGTATCTGAGACCCTTGATGGACCAAATATGCTGATGCAAAGAGGAAGACACTGAGGTACATGGAGATGTGACAATTTCATAGAGTTTAGGTGGTAAAATGAAGACCAAATTCCAGAACACTCAATACATCCTAAGCATCCTCAGGCATGCTATACTATGCTAAAGTAGTATACATTACTACTATACTAAATATAGTAGATTTCCTTTGAAGCTTAGTTAGTCTGTTAGCTCAGAGCAAGAAATTCCCCAAGAGGTGGGACAAGATCACCCACATTGTACTTGACAGGGAAAGAAAAGATGGAAGTGACAAGCACTCATGAAAGAACAGAGTCGGGGCTCTGCCACATCCTTGGGTGGCAGGAAAAGGGACAGAGGGGGACAGAAGGGACTTCAAAAAAGGTATGGAACAAGATGACCTGCCCCACAGGCTTTTAGCTATCCGTTTCCAGATAATGCAATAGATCTGTAATATAGATGTCATCCCCCCCCTCCAAAATAATAAATTTGAGCCATACAAACTGAAGAGATAGAAAATTATGCACCAAAAATCCTGTGGTGTCTGAATGGAGGCCCAAAACCTGTAAATAACAATCTATTTATTTGGTTTCCACCCCTCTAGAGGATGTTAAACAAACGCTTACAGAAAACAGAAGAATGACATGAAGGGTCAGGTAGGGGGAGGGGTGATTGATACATTGGGATGGAGATGTAGTGAACACAAAACTCAGGTCTCACGTAAAAGCCCTTCAGCTCTACCTGTCAACTGCTTTGCAGACTGCCCAGTGCTGACTGGTCTTTTGTTTTTTTCTTTTTTCCAAAGAAGCAAGTGTGTGGATATTTGCATAAAATCTTCAGATTTTTTTAAAATTTCAAAGTAAAACACAAATACCTTACTTTATTTATTTATAGCAGTTTTATTCATAATTGTATAAAGGCTTACTCATAACTTAATCCATCATTGCCAAAACTTGGAAGCAACCAAGATGTCCTTTAGCAGGTGAATGGGTAAATTAACTATGCTACATCCAGACAATGGGATATTGTTCAGCACTAAGAAACGAGCTATCAAGCCATGGAGAGACACGGAGGAACCTTAAACTCAGATTGGCTAAATGACAGAAGCCTAACTGAAAAGGCTGCATACTGTATGATTCCAATTATATGACATTCTAGAAAAGGCAAAGCTATGGTGACACTGAAGAGTTCTGTGGTTGCCATGGTTTGGGAAGGAGGGAGGGATGAATAGACCGAGCACAGAGAGTTTTCTGGGACATTAAACCACTCTGTATGATACTATATTTGTGGATACATGTCATTATACATTTGTCTATACCCAGAGACTGGACAATACCAAGAGTAAACCCTAATGTTAACTACGGACATTGAGTGATAATGATGTATCAATGCAGGCTCATCAGTTATAACAAAATGTCACTCTGATGGGGGATATTCATACTGGGAAAGGCTATTCACATATGGGGTCAGGGAGTATAGGGAAAATCTCTGTACCTTCCCCCTCAATTTTGCTGTGAACCTAAAACTGCTCTACAAATAAAGTCTATTCCAGAAATGCACACATACATAAACACTCTGCCACAAGCCACGCATACACACACACACACACACACACACACACACACACACACATCTGCAGTTAAAATTTGGTTAAGTGGGCTGCTGTTTTCAAAATCTGAGCACCTCAAAGAAAGCTACTAAAGCCTTTGCTGCTTCTCTTCACATGACAAGTTAACCATACACCTTTGGCCAGCGCAGAAAATGCTTGGGATATTCTGTGCAACTTCATTCCTATAAAAATACCGATAAACCACACATTACTAGACAGTATTTGTGTTTTTTTACTATAAACTAAATTGTATCCAGTTTTACAATTTTTAGCATTTAAAGATTAAACCTTCAAGAAAAATAATTGCCAAGATTTTGATGATAGGTGTTCACCTCTTATTTCCTGTGGCATTAAGTATGGCTGAGAGTACTCCCCCAGAGAGCAGTTAGTAGTCACTCAACTTTCATCAGGAGATCCTGCCTTTATCTCCTCTTATTTTTCATTTTCACTACACAAAAAATATCCTCAACTCTGAGGATAACTGGAAAGATACTCACTCTCTTTCAGAGTTGTAACCTCTTCTGTATTTATTTATTTAGATGTCTTAAATCATGAGTCAGTTCCTTGAGAAGCCAGCTTGGAGCACTGCTGGTTTAAAGGAGGGGCTGGTCAGCTCACTTTAAATCTGGATAAGGCAGGTCTGTATCAACAGAATCCTGATAGGTCTGTATGTCCAGAAAATTACGAAAATGGAAGACCCTGTTGGTGGTGACGGCATGACTTGCATGTTGGGGGCATACACTGAAATTTTCAGTTTTCTTTTCAGACAATAAAAAGGTGGGAGGTGACAACAGGGACGAGATATCATGCCACCTACTCATTTGGTTTGCAAGGGATGTGGACCATTTTCCTCCATCAATCAGGTAAAGTGGTGGTGAACACACCCCACCCCACCCCCATCAGTAGTAGGGAAACAGAATCAATATCAAATAAGAAACACTTTTTTTAAAAAAATTTTTTAGAGACAGAAAGAGAGCAAGAGTGGGGAAGAAAGGCAGAGGAAGAGAGAGAATCCCAAGCAGACTCCACATACAGAGTGAGCACAACGCAGGGCTAGATCCCACAACCCTGGGATCATGACCTGAGCCAAAATCAAGAATTGTACACTTAACCTACTGAGCCAACCAGGTGCCCCAAAACACATTTATCTTTATATTTAAAAAATAATAGAGAAAGAAATAGTGTCAGGATCAGTTGCCAATTAGCATATTGCCTTATCTCAAGGGTCCAACTGGGAACTGTTGGCATCTCTCCAAATATAGGCCCAAACAGAGATGGGAAGAGAAGACACAGAGAGGGGCTGCCTAAAGGAACGCAAATCTCTTCCTGCCTCCAACCACCCCTTGGAACTCTACCCTCTGTATTTGGAGGGAAAAAGGCCACTGGATGAGACACTTCCTAGAACTTGTTAGTTTGGCCCTGAATAATTCCTTCTACAGGGTCACTGCTAATGTTTTTCTTTCATTCTAAATACTTGGTCATGATAAACAAAATGATATCAAACAGAAGCATGTACAATCTATTATGACATCTACTATAAAAATTATGTTAGGAACACAACCCACCATCCATCATCCAATGCTCCCTATATAAAGATATTTGTGGGATTTTTTAAACTCCAATGTGTTTCTTGTTTTTATAAATTGGTCAGATTCCTTCTTTCAAATATTGTGATAATTCTCCCAATATATTCACTTGTTATTGTCTTCCAGAAAGTAAAAGCCAAGCCTAAAACTCTAACAGCAGTTATAAATAGTTACAAGAGAAAGAGGCATGTTTAATTTTTTCCAAGGGATATGAAATCAGTGGTTACCTAAAATATCTAAACTCATACCTTACATAAAATAACCTTAGTAAATATTTGTTAAATTGAGTGGAATTTATAAAACTCCCAGGAATTATGAAATAAGCACTTAGAAATGGAAATTCCACCATTTAAAATGAATTTAATTAAGGGTAATTAATAACTTAATTCAAAGATATAATGACACTGGGACGGATTAAATGTCAAAGAGAGCTGATGATTTATTTTGCTTGAATCTCAAAAAACTAATGTGTGATGAACACTATTTTCTGTACAGTTAATTAATGCAGAAATTAATTTTATTACAAAAAAGACAAAATTATTGATATGTAACCCTTTGTTTTCAAAATCTACATCTACTTTGACAATAAATAACCATTCTTCAGATCTTCCATTCTAAATGGTTGTTATTTTTTTAATATTTATCTTTTTTTTTGAGAGGGTGAGAGAGAGAGAGAGAGTGCAAGTGGGGGAGGAGCAAAGGGAGAGGGAGAGAGAGAATCTCAAGCAGGCTCCACAGCGCCAGTGCAGAGACAGACATGAGGCTCGATCTCACGAATCATGAGATCATGACCTGGCCCAAAATCAAGAGTTGGATGTTTAACCAACTGAGCCACCCAAGCCCCCCGCTAAATGGCTGCTATTTGCTGTTACTTTCCTAAAAGTTTATTATCATGGGTTGTGATGTATTATAAAAATCATAGAATCAGAGATCCAAAAGATACAGGGAATTCTCCTCCCCTTATCATCATCCATCAGGTAAGTCAATTCCCACTAAGTTTCTTACAGATAAGACAATTGAGAACTCCCAAGACCAGCAGTCCTGGACACAACTCCATGCAAGTTTATTCCTGGGTCTTCCTACAAATACTCCTTCAGCTGTTCCACAAAGTAATCATCCAAGGAGAACACAAATGGCTAATGAAAATCAAAAGAATCATCATAAAACATACTTAAGGAAAGTAAATACAACCAGAGCTGGAAAATCTAAGGCAAGATCTGTCTCTGGCAGTTAACTTCAAAATGAGGGAGTTGAGGGGCGCCTGGGTGGCGCAGTGGGTTGGGCATCCGACTTCAGCCAGGTCACGATCTCGCGGTCTGTGAGTTCGAGCCCCGCGTCAGGCTCTGGGCTGATGGCTCAGAGCCTGGAGCCTGTTTCCGATTCTGTGTCTCCCTCTCTCTCTGTCCCTCCCCCGTTCATGCTCTGTCTCTCTCTGTCCCAAAAATAAACGTTGAAAAAAAAAATTATAAAAAAAAAATCATTAAAAAAAAAAAAACAAAATGAGGGAGTTGGGACTACAACCACAGAGGACACAGTTCATCTTCGATCATCAACACTGGCAGGCTACACTTAAGAACTGGGCTTAGTGAGGAGGGGAAAGAGCACTGTGACTGATCGTGAGTGACATCTGTCCTCTGACCTCAGTGTGGAACTCAGGAGTGGTGGAATGTATGTCACGAGCAGGCACCCAGAACAGATTAGCCCCAAGATAGCCTCCATCTCCAGTACTCTATGGTTCAGGAAATATGGCCTCAATGTGATACAACATGATACATTTGCTTGTCACTTTATTTACAATTCCCCTCCAACCCCTCTTGATTCCTCCTCCTTTTATCAATTTCCTACTCTCCTTTGACTGTCCCTTTTCCCATTATTTTTACAGTTCCTTATCCCTCCCATTTCATTCTGGATTTCAGATTTCTCATCCTTCCTCCATAATCCCAAAGTAGACCACCTAATTCTACTCTTGTTTTCAGGTAGGGGCAACCTTTCATTTCAGATTTTTAAAGGGGCATTTATTTAGTATTTTTTCCAAATGTGTTCATTTCCTGCTGAATTAGGGACACTTTAATCCCCTATCACACACACAAACATATTACACTTAAACTAGAAAAAAATGGAAATAATTGGAAGTACAAAGTAAGGGAAAATCATCCATACATCTATCTATGCTAGTTTTTAAATTTTAAAATTTTATTTAAATTTTAAATAAAATTATGATCATGCTTCACGAACTATACCTCCATTTCCCCCTGCCACATTTTTTTTGTTTTAACTTCTCGTATTACATGCTGAAACATACCTGGCCATGCAGTTAATTCTTTAGTGGAAAGAATGCACTAGTGAGATTTGGGGATTCTGTTGTTTGTCATTATTTAAATAGGTCTTAAATCTGTAAACCTACTTATATGGGCACATAGTGAGAATGATAAAATGGATTTAAAGGCACCTGACTCCCCCAAAATGGACACAAAAACCCAATATGTAAAAAATTATATGCATGTCAATCTAAAACTTGGGTACATTCAAAAACACAAAAAATAAAGTTTAAGGGCAAACAGTACACTGCCATGTACACAATAAATAACAATGTCTGGAAAATGCAAAGAAGTCTATATATTCCTAACAAGAAGAAAACTATCCAATACCACACACAACAAAGGTCATGGACAGGCACTTCACAGAGAAATATACATTTCTAATAAACATACAAAAAATTTTGACGTTCAATTGATGCAACTTACCACAACAAAATTCATATTGCTAAGCATCAGAAAAGTAATATTTAAATTCACTCATTAATTCAACAGATAATTGCCAACTCCAAACCAAGCATGATCTCCCAGCCACAAAAAGTTATCAAAACTCACTGCCTTTGAGGATTTGGGAGGAGAATCTCATGTCTGTCTGGCAAAAGAGAGGCTTGGGCAGAAGTCCTATTGGAGATTTTGGCTAAATGTATCAATATTTAAGTCATCTTTGATTCTTTCCTTTCTCTCACATACCAAATCTAATCCTCTGGTAAATCCTAGATTCTATCCTCAAATATCAATCCAATGACTTCTTTGTATAATGTTTCTAGAAGCGACCCAAGGCTCCTATTGTCTTCTGTCTGGCTTATAATATTAGACAATCCACAGGGATTCCTGCTTCCAATATTGCTGCCCTGGAGTTTTTTTGTTTTGTTTTGTTTTAAAGCAACCATGCTCCTGTTTTAAATGTAAATTAAATCATGTCATCTATCTGCTTAAAACAATACAATAGATTCCCATCACAATCCAAAATTCCTACTATTCCACTTTCTTCCCCTGGGTCCAACATGGAACATCCCATCCCTAGAAGTTCAGATTCTGTTGAGTTTTTTTACATTGGCTGCAGCCCTTTGCCTATTTCCCACTCTCTTTTAAATAAATGATCCTTTAGTACTAATTTTTTTTATTATAGTTTACCTTAATTCTGATAGCACCCTTGCTGCTCCCAATGACCAAACCCTGCTCTGTTCTTCTTCAGAGCACTTATGACTACTCGGCATTTGCTGCTTTTTTTTTTCTTCACATTTTATACTCATTCATTCTCATACATGTATTCTTATTTATTTGTTGGTTGTCTATCTTTGCCACTGGAATGTAAACTGCTAAAGTACAGGCATTTTGTCTGTGTTTCTCAGGACTATATCACTAATCCTAGAACCATAAATATTTGTTTCATGAATGAATGAATAAATTTAAAATATATATAACCTTTCATCCAGCAATACCAATTTGAGGAAATTATCCTAAAGAATTTGCACAGGAGCTAAAAGAAGTGCATGCTGTAGGATCCATCATCAATAATAGTGAAAAATGAGTAAACTTGTAAGTCCACCAACATGCACATCACTGGACAAATTATACAGCATACATCTTACATACATGGTACAAAAACAAAACAAAACAAAAAAAGCAAGAATGAGGTAGACCTACACGATCACTATTAGAAATAGTGAAAGAACTCCAAGACATATTGTTAAGTAAAACAAAAATGTAGGTCATTGGCACAGCTATCTTTTTGAAAATCTGATAATGGGTAAAAGGTGCCATATTTTATATAGGGAATGTCAAAATAGCACAATATATAAAAGAAGCCAGCAAGAACATCTCACAGACTTCGTGACAGATGTTGTATTTCTATACCCTGATTAATATCCTGACAGACCTGTAAATGTGATAAAATGAAAGGAATCCTTCACTGCTGTGTTATTACCTGGCTGTCCAGATAGCATGCATCTCAGGGGTCAAAATTTTCTAATATTTCTAGGTAGTCTGCTCCAGGCTTGATCTTAAGAACTAATGAAACTATATATTCTACTTTGTTGTCACTCAATCCCTGTTGTTCTGTTATTAGTCAAGCCAAATATGTGTGTGTGAGTGTGTGTGTACATATATATATATATATATATATATATATATATATATATACATATGTGTGTACATACATATACATATATATGTGTATATGTATATATATGTACACACACACATATTTATATACATACATAGGTCACTTCCCTTGTTTCTTTGTTCTTTCTAATTTTATGAATGATGCTTATTATAGACGAGTTAGACAAGACATAAAATCTTAAGGCAAAATGAACATGTCATCTATAATCCTAACACCAAGAGAAAACCACTGTCTCTAAATTCTTGCTTATGCATTTTCAGCAACTTTTCAAAGTACTATAGGATCCTCCAAATTTGGAGCATTCTCTTTAAGCAGAGCTGAATTTTTTTTTTCCACCAAATACTGTATAAGCATTTCCCCCCAAATTAAATATATATGAAAAGGAATTTTATCTTGCTATCTGCATTCTTTTTTAATTGTGTATGCAGTATTTATTCAACCAGCCATCCATTATTAAACAGGAGATACGAAACTCCTACTCTACACTGATCGGTGAGGTACATGCTGGCCACCAGGCTGTGAGCTCTCCTTATCTGTCAGAGAAGACAGATGCTGAACAAGCAATTATGCCAAAGCAATTCCCTTCTTACAGTTCCTGAAGATCATCCTCCATGTTTCTCTTTCTCTCCTACCCTGTAACCAATCTTTCAGAAAATGCTATTAGCTCTACATTCAAAATATAACCAGATATATTTCAGGTGAAAAAAGCAAGGTACAGTAAGGATTATATCATATGCAAATATGTTGTGGTAAGAAAGGAGGATAAAAGCATAATCTGTTTCATGTGTCCTTTCATAAATACATATATACACACATATATATACACACATACATATGCATAGGTACAAAGGTATTCATATCAACAACCCATTGAAAGATCACTGAAAGAATACCCAGGAAACGAACAAGTGGGATGCAGGGGGTCTAGGCTGTGACTTCCCACGTACAACTTTTAAAATATTTTTGACTTTTGAATCATAAAATGTATTGCTAATTACATAGAAAACTGAGCTATTCAAACAATAAAAATAAATATGTAAATATCACAACCCAACACTTCTCTGCCTCTACCTACACCACATGGACCTATATCCCACCATCTCTTTCCTTTATTATTTCAACAGTCTCTTAAATAGGCTCCTGACTCCACACTGTCTCATCAGCCAAATCTCAACAGAGTAGCCAGAGTGTGAGACGTAAGTGAAATCATGTTTCTCTGCTCAAACCTTCCAATGGCTTCCCATTGCTGTCTGGGTAGAAAGCCTGCCTCCTCAGGACTGCCTGCAGGGCTCCCCGCATTCTCATCAGCCTCTTCTGTTGTTCTCTCTTTGGTTCCCTCTGCTCAGTGACAGTGGCCTTTTTGCAGGGATTTGAATGCATCCAACATGCTGTCCCCTATGTGCTTTCATTTTGCTCTTTCCTCTCTCCAGAACACTCTTCTCTCTACCCCTCACCCAGGGCAAGTATCCAATCACTTGTCACCTTATCACTGAGGTCTTCCCTTAACAATTTAAAATCCCATCATCCCCTCCTCCACCATCCTCCATCATTACCCCCATCTGCGTTCACTATTTCTTAACAGCATCTTATCTTAATAGCACCGTTTTATAAAAAAAAAAAAATTTAACATTGATTTATTTCTGAGAGACAGAGAGAGACAGAGCATGAGCAGGGGAGGGGGAGAGAGAGAGAGAGAGAGAGAGGGAGACACAGAATCCGAAGCAGGTCCCAGGCTCCGAGCTGTTTGTCAGCACAGAGCCCGATGCGGGGCTCGAACTCACGAACTGCGAGACCATGACCTGAGCCGAAGTCGGACGCTCAACCGACTGAACCACCCAGGCGCGCCTAGCACCTTTTCTTAATAGCACACTATTGCCATCTGACATATAACATGCTTCACTTATTAGCTGCTTTCTCTGTTGTTGTTTAGTCATTTGTTCCCACACTCTGACAGGAATTCTCTACTTTGTTCACTCCTTAATCCCCAGTATCTTGAAAAACACCTGGCACATATTCAGCTCTTCAATAGGTATGTAGTTATTGACAAAATGAATAAACAATTAATGTATGCTGAGAATTATAAAGTGAGATTACAGGGTACTATAAGAACAAAGTGCACAAACTAACCAATCCCATTTTAGTGGGCATTCCAGTTATTTAAAATATTTCACTATCATAAATAATTCTGTAATAAAAGTCTGCATACAGAAATCACTGCATATACATCTTATGATTTCCTTAGAACAAATTCCCAAAGGTAAGTGACCAGGTAAGCATACACAGTTTAATGACTTGATATGTACGCTCGACTTGCCAACTCAGAAAATTGTGAGGATTTAGCTACTTGAACAATTAGTTTTATCTTGTGAAAAAATAATAATTTGACAGGCAGACACTGTGTCAATCTGCTTGGCTTTGAAGACCAATTAGTTTGAAATGTTTTTCATTTGTCTCTTGGTAATTTGTATTTATTTTACAATTTGCGTGGTCATAGCCTTTGCTCTTTTCTCTCATTTGTCTTTTTTCTTATTTAATCATAAAAACTTTTATCAAATATGTTGACACTTTATCTAATAGGATACTATTATCTCTCCAGTTTGTTGTCTTTCGTTGTGTTTATCTTCACTAGACACATCAACATTACACTTTTTGTTTCATTAAACTTACCCATATTTTCTGTTATAGTTTTTGGCTTTATTTCAATGATTTGATTTTTTAATATAATTTATTGTCAAATTGGTTTCCATACAACCCCCAGTGCTTATCCCAACAAGTGCCCTCCTCTGCCCATCACCCACTTTCCCCTCTCCCCCACCCACCATCCACCCTCAGTTTTTTCTCTGTATTTAAGAGTCTCTTATGGTTTGCCTCTCTCTCTCTCTCTCTCTCTTTCTCTCTCTCTCTCTCTCTCTCTCTCTCTCTCTCCGAAAAAAAAATCGCCATCTCAAAGAAAGATAAAATTCACTCATATTTTCTTCAGGGTTTTTTTTTCTTTTGTTGGCATTTCTAAATTTAACTTACGCCTTCTCCTTCTGTCCCTTCTTTCTTTAAAATATTGGCTCCTTTTTTGCATGTGATCAGCTGGCATATCCCCCCCCCCAACCCCCGGAAGCCATGAAAGTCACCCCCAATGTGAAGGAACTGACTGCAGGATAACAGGTCCCAATGAGGGGCAGAACGGAAGGCAGTGGTAATTGCCATCAGTCAAACTTCCTGGTGGAGCAGGGCAGCTTTGAAAGCAGCTGTTCTACCTCAGACTTCAGCTCAACACACACCCTTTCTCTTGATTTCACCAACATATTTCTTGACACATGTAAAGCATGCTTAAGATCTAAGATTCATTATTTTGTCAGATAATGAGGAACGGTCCAGATGGTGCTTAATCAAATATATCCATTCAGTAGAAAAGTCTTTGAGGTATCACATGACTTTCCTTGATATTGGCAGACTATTATTAATAAGAGAGGAGAACCCCTTCTTTCACTGTGCCAACACTGCACCGGAAAAAAAGGCAGTAGAAGCATCTATTTCTTTTAACAAACACATCTGCTACCCTTCCCATTTTTATCATGAATTTGTATCAAATAATTCACCCTAGCAATTTTTAAAACTTATTTCAATATGGAACTTCTCTATCAGTTACGAGATCACTATCACTTTGACACGTTTTCCAAGTTTTCTACAATCAAGACTTTGTGATTTTATTTATATAAACCTCTTCCAAAATAAAGACAAACTTAAATACTAGGGTTTTTTTTTAACTTTTTAAATATTTCTTTACTTTTGAGACAGAACGAGCGGGAAAGAGGCAGAGAGAGAGGGGGACAGAGGATCTGAAGCAGGCTCCATGCTGACAGCAGAAAGCCCGATGCGAGGCTCGAACTCACAAACCGTGAGATCGTGACCTGAGCCAAAGTCAGACGCTTAACTGACTGAGCCTCCCAGGGACCCCTTAAATACCTGTTTTAAATGAGTGGAGCACATAAACTGAGACAGATCTTGACCTGAAGTCAGCAGTTGGGGGTCTGCAATTTGTCCTCATTGTATGACCTTGAGCATTAATGTTCAAATTATCTTTTTTCACACTTATTAAAAATGAGACTACATAAACATGCCTATGCATATATAAAATGTCTGTTGGCAAGTTAAATATGCTCACATATGACTACTGCCTCACCTGTCACAACAGTAGATGTATGTTAACCTTCCCAGTGGCATCTCTGGTTTAAGTTTCCTGAAGAGGCAGATTCATAGCAGCGGAACTTCCACCTGCCTCTCTACGTAGTCTTCATCAATGTGACAACTTTCTCTTAGTTTTCTAATGTCTTTATTCCCATGGAAACCAGCCTGCTTCTCAGTGGAGATGCATAATGGGTAGAGTGTGGTTACAGGGACTGCTGGAGTGGTGTGGGAGACAGAGGGTGGCGCACTGAGCAAAGAAGCTTATCCACTGGACCCATATCCCTTTGTTTTTCAGAGGAAGTAAGGAAGGAGGACCAGTCCAGGACCTTCCAATGAGTTGTCCACAGAAAACCAAGACTCAGGCAATAGGCAGAGCCAGTTAAGACTGTGGCTATCACTCAGAGCTGTAGAAATGGAAGGATCCCTGTCAGGAAACTCCTTAGTTTTGAAATCGCTACCACCTCACAAGTCTTGACATTTAAAACCTATCATTTCACTTTGAGGTGTTTTCTGCCAATGTTAGATGAAGCCAAGTTTCTACAATTCTAATGCAGTCTGACCCCTTTACAACCTATCTGCACCATGGAAGCATAACCACTGCTATTTAATGACATGCTCTGTGGTTCTGAAGACAGTAACGAGGGCAATCGGTTTCTCTCTGGGCACAGAAAATACCATCCCATGATCATAAATTGTCTGAAGCAAGTTGTGTATCTACTTATAATGTTCAAAGCCCTTATCCAATTAAACTCTTCTGTGGACCCACTGTTACTCAAATATACTTCTCATTTGGTCGGCTGACTTATTTTAATATTTGTAAGATTCCATTGTGATTTTGTGAAAACAGCACTCAATGTTATGATATTATTATAGCATCCAGAGTGATTTTTAAATACACAGATCTGATTATCTTATCCCATACTTTATGATCTGAGGACAAAAAGCGGAATGTACAAGTTGACTCAAAGGCCTGGTCTGGCCCACCCTGGCCACCTCATCTGCCTCATTTCTTACTACTGCTCCTCTGGCATGGCTAGAACACTCTCTCCCTTTCCCTGTCCCCTCGCCCCAGTGTCACCCTTCTCAGCTAAGCAATTTGTCTGAATCATTTAAATCTCAATTCTAATATTATTTCCTCAGGGAAGCCTTTGCTGAAACCCCTATTTATATGCTCCTTATAGCTCTTTATACTTCTTCATACAGCACATCACACCTTATTATTATCAGTGTATTTGTGAGCTTACATGATTAATACATTTCTCCTCCACTATGCTGTAACTTCTTGAGGGCAGGGAACATGTCTATCTAGCACATCAGACTCTGACAGAGTTACCACAGAGTACACACTTGGATAAATTTTGTTAAATGAAGGAAGGAAGGGAATAGGGAATGACTGACTTTTTATTAAACTGAGCATTTATGACCTTATTTCAAAACAACTTTGTCCCCAGTAGCTGATCTATCATGTGAGCTATATCTTCTGTATCTCATATGGGTACAGAAATCAAGTGAGACACGAAACAGTAATTGTTAAAAGGTGTTCTCAACAGTGAAGTTCTACAAAAGCCTTAGTTGTTGCTGTCATTACCTCAAACCCAGAAAAGGAATGGTTTCTCTTCATTAAATTAGTCCTGAAATCCTAGCATTTATAAATTGTAATACTTCTTTCTACACTCACCCATTCAACTATTATTTCATTCGTGATATATTTACCCATGGCACACTGCTCTCAGATCATTACTTAAAAAGGCATTGGGGGTGTGGCTGTGAATCTGAAGGGAAAAGACCAATAAACTTATTTGTTTTTATGATAAATATTCACACAAATGCTACAAAACAGAAATTATAAATTTGATTTCCTTTTAGTTTGCATAACAATGCCTATATTCCTGAGGGCCATGCCACACGTCAAGTAAAACTGACAAGCGCTTTTCAAGAGAAATGACAAAGATTGTTTTGGCAGCGTTAAGATCATCATGCAGAGTTTCTGGAATAGTTCTCTTGCACCACTATGTGTTAAAAACAGCAGTTTGAGATCTAACCATTCTGCTCTGGTCCTGCCTCTCTGAGTAATGCAATGCCTGCCCACTGTTAGCTGTTACCCGGAGTGTCGCTATTAGAAAAGAAGCAACAAATATGACAGAACAGTATGCTGGGAATACTTGTTAAAATGGAAAAAATAATTAACACAAATTAAATAAATTTAAAGGAAAATAAGACTGAGACCTACTCCCTGGTGTTCTAAAACTTGAGTTACAATAGTAATCTTCAAGAATGAATGTTCTCAGGGGTGCATGGGTGGTTCAGTAAGTTGAGCATCCGACTTCGGCTCAGGTCACAATCTTACAGTTCAAGGGTTCAAGCCCCGCGTCAAGCTCTGTGCTGACAGCACAGAGCCTGGAGGCTGCTTCAGATTCTGTGTCTCCTTCTCTCTCTGCCCCTCCCCAGCTTGCACTCTGTCCCCCACCCCCTCTCAAACATAAATACAAACATAACAAAAAGAATGAATGTTCTCAGATAGCTAGAATGGATAAAAAAATACCACTAGCTTCAAATTTTCAGGAGACCATTTACAACCTTGGGTTCACAATGAAATAAACATGCTTCAGTGTTTGCAGGTTTGTTATACTTGCTATTTTTAATTTTCAAATTAAGAAAAATTAAAGATGAGGGGTACCTGGTTGTCTCAGTCAGTTAAGCATCCGACTTCCGCTAAAGTCATGATCTCATGGCTCGTGAGTTCAAGCCCCACGTCAGGCTGTGTGTTGACAGCTCAGAGCCTGGAGCCTGCTTCAGATTCCGTGTCTCCCTCTCTCTCTGCCCCTCCCCCGTTTGTGCTCAGTCTCTCTCTCTCTCCGAAAAATAAATAAACATTAAAAATTTTTAATAATAAAAAGCAAAATTATAGATGAGTGAGAAATAAGATTTGTAATCATATGCTGTAAGATATAGATAGATAGATATAGATATAGTATTTATTTTTATATTTGGAATTTCAATAGCTAAAAGTGGATAGGTATTCTTGGTTTTTATTTGGGAAAGGATATTGGAATTACTTCTATATGTTGATTTACATTAATATCTGAAAACTGTCTTAGTGTTTTAAGTGACAAAAATATGTACAAATTAGATCCAAAGAATTATGAGAGCCTATATGGCAAAATTAACTGATCATGTCCTAAATGAAGAAAGGGAGGGAGGGAGAAAAAAAGGGAGGGGGGTAGAGGAAGATGAGAAGGGAGAAAGAATCTAAGTGTCTTGGGTGGAAAACTGTCTGGTGTCTTCCTAAGCCATTGAATGGTTGTCCCCAGTCTCCCTTGGACCTAAGAACATCATATTCACTATCATAGAACAGACATAAACTTTCCATTTGCTTAGGTGTGGTATAAGGTAAGCACTCAGTTAAACACTCAACAAACAGAATTTTAAAAGCTGAATAATTATGGGATTTTTCACAGTGCAGAAAGTGTAGTATGTGTAGTCCAGGTTGTGGAAAACACATATTGTAGAGGCCCCCAATGGGCAACCAGGACAAGACTCTTAGTCTCTGCCTTCCCTGTATCAATCAGTCATAAGTGAAGCAGGAAAGTATGAACAATGAGAGGTGACTTAGCCAGATTTCAAATCCCATACACATGTCAGCCAACAAATGTAATCTTAGATTATACATTGTTTATGAAATGCACACTTATACACAATAAAGAAAATATATGAATGTACAATACATATAAATGCAAATGTATGGACATATATGTGGACCTATATTTTTATTCTTTGTTGTGAATCATAAGCACATTCTTATATCAAGAATATTTGCAAGATGAGCGAACAAGACAATGTTTCATGAGGGAGTTGCTCTTAGATAACTGGACAAAGTGTATAAAATGCAAAATGATTATTTGAAAAACTAATACCTTTACCAACTTCTAGAAGGCACACTTAAAGAAGCAAACAAAAATATTACATTTTAATTCATGTTCACTTCCCATCACCATACCTTCAAAATGATAGATTTGTTTTAAAACATGAAAAAAAATTGGCAATAAAAAAATGACCAAAGCAATGTAAAACAGGTCTTTGAGGAAATTTGTAAATTGGATTATGAATTGTTTTGTCATGGAGGAAGTACAATAGGTAGCAATCTGATTTATAATTTTTAACTATTTAAAAAGGTGTAATAAGGAAAATCTTGATCAGATAATCAGACACTTCCGAGTTGGAAAAAACAAAGTTTCTGGTTATGACATTTAAAAATCCAGAGCACCTGAGTGGCTCAGTAGGTTAAGCATCTGACTTCGGCTCAGGTCATGATCTCAAAGTTTGTGAGTTTAAGCCCCGCGTTGGGCTCTCTGCTCAGTATAGAGTTTGCTTCAGATCCTCTGTCTCCCTCTCTCTCTCTGCCCCTCCCCCACTCATATTTCTCTCCCTCTCTCTCTCTCTCTCTCCAAAAAAAAAAAAAAAAAAAAAAAAACCACTTAAAAACAAATAAATATCCACCCAACGAATGAAGTAGCTTAGCAATATTCTT
Source organism: Panthera uncia (assembly GCF_023721935.1). NCBI lineage: Eukaryota > Metazoa > Chordata > Mammalia > Carnivora > Felidae > Panthera > Panthera uncia. The sequence goes on along the minus strand of NC_064818.1, from coordinate 39,469,068 downwards.
GAAAATCCCCTCCTCATACAAGAATACAGTTATACAGAGAATCTACCATCTCACACTTTTTCTAGCATCTGTAACTATTAGAAACTTTGTCTTTATTGAGATAACTCTTTAATGATAACCTCTATGCACTGGTCTATATAGTCTACTTCTTTCTGTAAGTAATTCAAAATATTTATTAAACATCTACTATGTGCCAGGGACTGGAGTGAAACAAAATCGAATGACTAAGTCTCCCAACATGGCAGAAATCGCACCCATCACAGTGATACAAACGGACACAATGTAGCTATGTTGCACTGCCTGCACCCTCTCTCTACAAATGTGTGCTCTGAGGATTTGAAATCACTTTTACACAAAAGTCACTGTCAAAATCTACACCCTACTATTAAATCTACTTGTACACATCTCTGAAAATATTTAATTTCAAGTCAGACCTGGTGACAGAAAGTAGAGTGCGTTCAATCGTCTACGAGCTGTTTTTCGAGTAACGAGTCTCTCCTGCTTGTGCTTTTTAAATGGATTTTTCATTATCACCATCAATTACCTCCGCAGTTTTAAAGTTAATATGTTTCTTATGGAAGTAGAAATGCCCTTGAAGAAAGTCGGTGAGCCTAAGAGGTTCTGAAAATCCAATATTTTAGAAGAAAATGTGGAATGATTAACATATATTGATAGGTTATTGTTATAAAACGAAAATTTAATTTGTATCTGATACTGCTCAATTACCATGCACAAAAATCTCAACAAGTTCATCGAGAAATAATGGGGTAACCGGTATGCTAAATTCTTTACGTTTGCATGAATCTTTTGGTGAATTGTTATAGGGGTATTTAAGAATATTTTAGTAATCTTGAGGACCAATGTTGGGGTTTTTTATTAAGATAAGAATAACTGTTGGGGCGCCTGGGTGGCTCAGTTGGTTGAGCACCCGACTTCAGCTCGGGTCATGATCTCACGGTTCATGAGTTTGAGCCCCGCCTCAGGCTCTGTGCTGACAGCTCAGAGCCTGGAGCCTGCTTCGGATTCTGTGTCCCCCTCTCTCTCTGCCTTGCTTGTGCTGTCTCTTTCAAAAATGAATAAACATCAAAAAAAAATTTTTTTTAAAGATAAGAATAACTGTTTTTCCATTTAAAATGCAGAGATACAGGTTCTTACCATCCCCAAATACATTATTCTACCAACTTTCAGGAGAGGATACAGTCAGCTAATAGAAATGTCTAAACTCCAGGTGGAGGCTGTGGGCCCGCCTCTCAGGAAACCCATTCTAGGACATTCACGTACTTTGGGGGGGCACACTCTTAGCTTGCGTTTGTCTTGCAGTATTTGAATACTTATTAACTATCTGTGTCTCAGGCCATCCTATCTTTGTGTTGTTTCCTTGAACCTCACTCTATGACTTTACACTTATCCATCAATGATTATATTTAATTTAGTTCGCTACTCAAGCCTATTCATATTTTGGTCTTTTTTAAAAATCTAGTCTAGAACATCGTTCCCTCTCACCATCTGCTAGAGTCATAGTCTTTATGTTTGTTCAGCAAATCATGATTTAAAATATATATTTAGTAACAGTTAATGGGAATTTTACTATGCTTTATAATAAATGTATTAATGTTGGAAGTATTTGCATATCCTAATAAAATCATAAAGTTATTATATTTTCCTAAATATATACATTTTAAAAAATTACTTCATTATTTCAAATGAATAATTGTTTTCTTCTTTCATATTATTGTCATGGATCCCCATGAAAACTCCCATGAAATAGATGAAGCAACTCTCCATGTTACTAATGTGACTAGAATGTAGATGATTTCCTGGGATCGTGGAGTCATAAACTGCATGGGATGGGAACACGGAATTATTCTGACTCGGTCTAACGATCTTTTCCTTCAAGCCATCCCTCAATTCACTGATGAAAGTCTCAACCAGAAAATGTCAACTTAGCTTCCCTATCTACGAAAGTCAGATCGAGAAAAGTTTTATTTCCTGTAGATAAAAGGGACGACTTCTTTACTATCTCCATGTAAGGAACAGAAGACTGTCTCTGAACAGGAGGTAGAGGATTCCTTCCTGGAAGTCCAGGTGAGTCATCTCCCAGGCCAGCCAGCCCACTCTAGAACTCACACCTTTTTGAATTAGGATTCTTCACTCTGCCAGCTATGTTGTAAAATGGAGATTAAATTTCCATGATGGAACCAGTAGGCACATCACACCTGAATGATAGAGGAGAGCTGGGAGGGATTTGTTCTCCCTTTGACTATATCATTTTTCTTTTTTTAGTTCCCCAAATATTAGCTTATACATGTGTGTCTACTAGTATTTCTATATCAAGATAAAGGACTGAGGGATTTATAAAGGGCACTAAATGACTATTCTTGGAAAGCAACTTCTCATATGACCAAAAAAAAAAATCATTCCTTGCCTCCAAAAAATGTATTGATTGTCTCTACAGAAACAGAGTAGAAACTGCTTATCAGGAGAACAGTAGTTTCTGTTTAAAATATGTTTATACCATCTCACCTCATGTTTCTCACAATTACACTTCCTCTGCTATTCTGAGCTAAGATATTTGTAATACTTCATTTTTTCTCATTTGTAACTTAGTATAAAACAAAGAAAAAGAAGATCTTTAGATTGTAAAATAATAAACCTAGGCATTTCTAGCGATAGTTAGCAACATCAAAATGACATCATAGCCATAGACATTTTCATCCAAAAAAAAAACTGTTAAGAGGAAGTCTGGAATCCTGGAGGAGTTCAATTCCTTAAGGTGGAAGGGACCTTTGGGATTAGCTATGGTAGAGTTAAGTGCCCCAACACAAATGATATATTAGGTTGACAGAGACAGACGGACAGACTACAGCTCCTTCACATGGCTGGTGCTCAAATGAGGGAGGTGCACATAACCCAGACCACTCTCTCTTGAGAAGCCCAGGCTCGGTACCTGCAGCACAGCATGGACCGCACACACAGCAAGAAGAGACCAGTCCTTTTCCAAGGAGCAGATTAAGCATTTTTTTTTTCTCTTCGGCATCTCTTCCTGCATTTTTGGGTTCCCTTCCACATTTTGGTAATGCCACTTCTCCCCAGTGTCATGCCCCTATCTTCTCTCTCACTGCCTACCTGGTGGCTGAGCTTCCCCTTAATTGTAGCCCTTCTGTCAGGCTACTTTCCCAGCAATCGGACTTGCGCTACCTTGGCCTTCAGATGAGCCTGGAGTCTGTGGCAGACAACAGAGGAATGAGCTGTGCTGAGCTCTCAGAAAACCAGGCCACTAGGAAAACCCTGGTCGGGAAAGACACAACTCTAAAGCCAACGGCAAGGCCTTTATTTCCCAGGCCACTTGGATCACACCAACTACCTAAGCCTTGCTGACACAATGTGTCCAGAGTCCAGACAGCTGCCGCCCAAAGCTACCTTTGGATAGCTATTCTTTGGTTTTCAAAAGCAAAGCAAAGGAAAGACTAATATAAATTTGCATCAAGCTGTTTGTTGATTACTTTCTGCACATAGTCAATTGCAAATATTTGCAAATCAAGAATCAACTGATACAGTATCATCAACCTTGTATGAGACGTGTGTGTGTGTGTGTGTGTGTGTGTGTGTGCAAGCATGTGTGACTATGTGAGTATGTGCCTGAGTGAGAGAGAGAGAAAAAAAGGGAAGGAAGTA